>NC_049904.1:10785788-11085934 GCF_001411555.2 Juglans regia | reverse complement strand
TGAAGATATTGATGATGATATCAACCAAGAAGACGATTACATAGATGACATGCAGGATATGTTGGATGACATCCGGGCAGGCACCTTCGATGATGCGCCCCAAGCTAGCACTCCTGCGGCAAACAGGCCACGAGAGACGGTAGATTCACCATCTTTCGAGCAGCTACTAGAGGATGCCCGACGTCCGTTGTTCGATGGGTGTACAAAATTTTCAAAACTGTCATTCGTTGTGAAGTTGTTACACATCAAATCAATCGGTGGGTGGTCAATTAAGTCATTTGACATGCTACTTGATTTGTTGAGGTCTGCCTTTCCTGATGCCCTATTGCCACAATCATATGAGGAGTCAAGGTCGTTGGAGCGCGGTTTGGGCTTCAAATACCACAAAATCCATGCATGCCCCAACGACTGCATCTTATTCTGGAAGGAAAATGCAGCTCTTCATGAATGCCCTGTATGTAAGGCTTCGAGGTGGATACCAAATACACGCGGACATCGCGCGGTACCTCAAAAAGTGTTGCGTCACTTTCCATTGAAACCGAGATTGCAGCGTCTCTTCATGTCTGCAAAGATAGCAGGTGATATGCGATGGCACAAAGAGCAACAGACGAAAGAAGATACTTGTATGAGACATCCGGCCGACTCTGAGTGCTGGAAAAAATTTGATGAAGATCATGGCTGGTTCGCTTCGGATCCTCGCAATGTTAGGCTCGGTCTGGCAAGTGATGGCTTTACTCCATTCAACAACTTGGCTAAACCTCATAGCATTTGGCCAGTGATCCTTGTCCCCTATAACTTGCCGCCGTGGTCATGCATGAAAGACCAATTCTTCATGACATCTCTGATTATTCCTGGTCCAAGGTCACCAGGGAATGATATTGATGTATACTTGCAGCCGTTGATCGATGAACTGCTTGAATTTTGGGAAGATGGGGTACCTACATATGATGCCTCAACTAAGGAGACGTTTATGTTGCATGCTGCCTTATTGTGGACAATTAATGATTTTCCTGCCTACGGGAATCTGTCTGGCTGGTCAACAAAGGGAAAATTGGCTTGTCCGTCTTGCAATGCAGACACAGACTCTAATTGGTTGAAATATGGCCGAAAACATTGTTACATGGGACATCGTCGTTTCTTACCCCCAGATCACATATGGAGAAGGAGGAAATGGTTGTTCAAAAGTAGAGAAGATCATCGCATGCCACCAAGGGAATTTGGTCCTGAAGAGATTCAAAATCAATTGCAGATGATTGGGGATGTTCAGTTTGGCAAATCTCATAGGAAGAAAAAACGCACTGCTGAAGAGCTGAACTGGACAAAGTGTAGCATATTTTTCGTGTTACCTTATTGGTCAACAGTTCGACTTCGGCATAATTTAGATGTTATGCATATTGAGAAGAATATTGCCGACAACATCTTGTTCACTTTAATGAACAGTCCAAGGAAAAGTAAGGATAACATCAATTCAAGGCGTGACTTAGAGCTTTTGGGCTATAGAAAAGAATTACACTTGATATGGCATGGTGATCGTGTAACAATGCCACATGCACAGTACACATTAAACGTCGAGCAAAGGAATAAATTTTGTGAGTGGTTGTCTGATATCAAATTTCCAGATGGGTTCGCTTCCAATATCTCGAACTGTGTATCTCGACGTGACTGCAAAATCTCAGGGTTGAAAAGCCATGACTGTCACGTTTTCATTCAAAGACTACTCCCTATTGCTGCTGGGGGGTATTTAAGAAGTGACATTGGCTTGGCTTTGACTGAACTTGGTACTTTCTTCAAAGAGTTGTGCGCTCGAACACTCGATGTCAACCGCCTGGCCCAACTCCAAACTGATGTTGTCACCATTCTATGCAAACTGGAGATGATATTCCCTCCTTCCTTTTTCGATGTTATGGTCCACCTAGCTGTCCATTTACCCCGTGAGGCCAGACTTGGGGGTCCAGTACAATATAGGTGGATGTACCCATTTGAGTGGTATCTCGGCAAATTCAAGTGGTATGTTAAGAATAAAGCCCGCCCAGAAGGTTCAATAGCCGAGGCTTACATTCACACCGAATGCTTGACATTCTGCTCCATGTATCTCAAAGATATTGAGACGAGGTTTAGTCGACCGGACCACAACATTGATGCTGACGAAGAGGAAACGTTAGATGGGTTCAAAATTTTCAACCAGAAAGTTTGTCCCTTGGGCATGCCTTCGAACGTGCAATTAGAAGATAAACTATTTAGGGCAGCCATCTGGTACGTGCTCAATAATTGTGCGGAGATTGGACCTTATATAGAGTAAGAATTAACAAGTCTACTTAAAAATCATCTTTCATTCTATACAATTTGTTATGAACCCAATACCATCTAACTTCAATATGTTGCTTCGCCTCGATGCACCAAATGCAGGGAACACTACGAGAAATGTAAGGTGCAACACCCAGATTGCATCGAGCGCACGCACCAAACTGAGTTCCCAACTTGGTTTAAGCAACGTGTAAGTTCTTATCCATTCCTATACCTAAACTGTGTTGCTATAGCTTTCATTTTATATGATTTGGATCTAATCGAAAATAAACGTTATGAAATTTGCTTTTTTAAATATATAGATCCAGGAACATCGTACCTCACATACACTTGATGTGTCCGCTGATCTGTACGCGTTAGCTTGCGGGCCTGACCGTTGGGTTGCAACATATGCTGCTTGCATAATAAATGGAAAAAGGTTTCATACGAAACAGCGTGAACTTCGCCGTCGTACACAAAATTCTGGAGTGGTGGTAACTGGTGATGAGGCCACAAATAATTTGGACTTCTATGGAGTTATTAATAATATTGTAGAGTTACGCTACATGGAGTGGCGTCGGGTGTACCTGTTTGAATGCGATTGGTTTGATGTTGGTGATCGAAAACGAGGGGTGCGGGTGGATGACCATATGATTAGTGTCAACATGAACAAGACTTGGTATAAGGATGAACCATTCGTGTTGGGGAGTCAAGCTGATCAATGTTTCTACATAAGAGATTTAAGGGCGAAAGGGAATTGGGGTGTTGTGCAGAACAATGCAAATAGGAATGTATATAACATTCCGCCACTGCCGAGAGTTCTTGAAGTACTTGATGGGGAATCAAGTACTCCTGATGCCGATCAAGAAGATGAGCCATCATATTATTATGAACCAGTGCAGTGTGATAACACAGATCAAGTGGCAACTCAACTGAATAGGCCTGATATACTACCTAGCCATGTAGATGCACGAGAAATCATGGATCCGGTTGGTCAACGCATAGATTCAACAGGCTTTATTAATGATGACATGATCACTTCTGAGTCTGGAAATGCGGCCAGTGAGGGGGAATATTCAGATGAAGAGGACCTATTAACAAATGAGGGGGAACATTCAGATGAGGATGGGCACACAACATCTGATGAGTCTGGCGACCTATAAATATAACCCAGGAACTTCGTTCATTTAAGGTTGAGATATTAGAATTCTTGTTCGAAATTTCCATGTGTATATAGACATCTGACAATATGAGATTGACTTTGAAATTGGTATGTGTATATAGACAGTTCAATATGAGTTTGGGTGAAATATATGTTTTGATTTATTTTCTTACTACCATGAAGAAAATCATTTTACCTGGCTCGAACTACTTATTATGAAAACTCATATTTTCTTATTATGCAAGTAGCAAACAATCTTATCAGTAGTATTCAAGTTTTACAACATCTATACCTAAATTAAATAGTATCTAACATGTGATTTAATTTGCTTCAGGTTACGTTCAGTATTGGGAGGCTATGTGAACTGGGATGCACTATGCCATATCAAGGTATATATACGGCCGACTCTCAGTTATTCGTTTGTCTATTTAAAGTTTCATAGTGTAAGGGTTAGTCTACCTAAAAGTAACTGAAAATGGTAGATAAATTTGCTTGTTTACGAACCTGTCTGCGCATATTGAGATTATTTTGTATCAATTAGGGCATCAATTTTATCCCACTATGTTATTAACTTGTACTCGTGCAGGTAATCAGCCGGGACCAGTTCAAGAGGTGGAGGCAGACTTCGAGGCCTTCGAGGTGGAAGGCGTTATATCCCATACTCAGGTCGTCACTGCCGACCACGCGGTGCGAAATTATCTTCATATCATAGCACGGAGGAGTGTAATCAATCCTCCTCGGATGACTCAACACAGCCCCCAAGTCCCCCACCATGCGTTGTGGCAACTCACGCGCCCCAACCTATTCAAGAACCCCAACCAAATACTGCTGGGGAACAATCACCTACCGGAGAACAAACTGGTGCATGTTTTTCCAATACTTTAATTTTGAAAGCATTAGCATGTTTGAATGTGTCATTAAGTGTGAATATTCCACTTTACACTTTAAAATACTAATATATTGTACCTTAAAATACAGCTGCAGATGCCCCAGTGGAGACCGAAGGAACGCAAGAACAGAGGAGACGAACTCGTGGGCCATCTAGATGCATTTTCTTTGACAAGCTAAGGAAGAACGGGAAAGTGCAGTTGAAGATAAACGATGGTGAGACAGCCCCATGTTGTGAACACGCTTCTATGTTCACAACACGAGTATCGTGGATTGTGAAACAATACTGTGACATGAGTTACAAGCGTTGGTCGGATGTGCAACCAACGATTAAAGAGGAGCTCATTGACCGTGTTCGGGTAAGTAAAAAATTTAATTGTCCTTGTTTGGGGTGTTGTTTATGTAGTATAATCATCGCCTAAATAACGAGATGACACATTGATTGTTTGCATGCTGCCTTATGTAGAGTGACTTTGTGTTGGACTGGGATCGCGAAAACCACCGATTGATGGTGACAAAGGCCTTACGTAAGCGCTTCAACTCCTTCCACCATGACTTGCACAAGATTTATGAATCCTATGGAAGCCACGCAGAAGCGTTAGCTAATGGAACTAGTCTGGTGGACCCCATTGTATGGGTGAAGTTGTGTGAAAGGTGGGGCAGCGATGCCTTCAAGGTACAGATAGTCTTTCTCACATACAACCATATAATATGTATATATTTAATATGTCTAAATATTGTGGTGGAAAATCTGTTTGTCTATTATAAGTAATTGTTCCCTATTGTGTATGACAGAAAATTTCAGCTCAAAATTGGGAGAACCGAAACAAGCAGGCCATTAATCACACATCAGGACGTAAATCATTCGTCCGATTACTTGAGCAAAAGGTATGTCTAAGGGAAAACAATCTTTTAATTTCAATAGAATAGTGAAAATGCACTTTACTTGGAGATTTTAGTGACAATATTACTTTACTATCACTAAAGGTGGTTACTCATAGCTTTGTTGTTCAAATGTCACATGGTTCATACAAATGACAGCACAATGAGAATGGAAATTTGGTCGACTTCTACAAAGAGACGCGTTGGTCAAAGAATAAGAATGCATTTGTCACCGATGCTACAGAAAGTACTTATGTGAGTAGTGCAGAATCAGCCGTTGGGATCTATGTTTCTTTCTATACGGTAGTAAAATCATTAATATAGCACTAGCTGATTATTTGTTAATAATCGTTGCTTTCTCAATGTGCAGAAGGAGATGCAAGGTAGGTTGGATGGCCTAGGACCAGAGCAACGTAGTGATGAGGCAGCAGCGACTGTCTTTAGGGAGGTTCTTGGCCATCGACCTGGATATGCACAGGGACTTGGGGAAATGGTCATCCCCGAGTCAAGTAGACAACGTGACAAAGTTGAAATGCAACAATACATGTCTGAGGCTGAAAAGCACAAGAAAGATGTTGAACAATATAAGAAGGATGCTGAGCAATATAAGAAGGATGCTGAAACTTACAAGAGTCAGCTGGATGCAATGAGGACAGAGATGCGGGAGCTGAGGGAGCATCAGATAGAAAATGACAAAGTGATGCAGTCTTTCTTTAGGGCTTTCCCGTCGTTCACTGAGTCAGTTCGACAGACTCAGTGTAACGATTCCCCCGGCCCATAAGGGGCTTCTCATAAAAGGGCACATTTTTTGGGTGGTTTTTTGTGACACCGGGGAGGCATGAGGTTTTTGTACTTACTCTATAAAAGGGCACAAAGGGGCTTCTCAAGGGTGTCGACGTGTTGTGCCTTTGGGTGGTTTTTGTACTTACTCTATACGACACTGGGCTATATATATAAATATATATATAGTATTATATATATTTATATAAATCTTGGATCTATGTCTACACCGGGGATCTCTTGGATCTCTCATGGTCTGCAAATGAGGTTAGTATCATTTGGAGTTATCCACCATAAAATGTACTTGTACAAGTGAAGTGTTAAATATATTTCTAGCAACTTTGTTTCCCAAACCCGATGAATAATTCATTGATGGTTTTATACATAATTCCTTTTTTTTTTTTGATAATTTGAATCACAGAAGGCTGACATTCTGAGAAGCTTCCTTGGGATGAAGGAGAAGGAATTACTTGTGTTGGAAGAGAAGCTTAAGGCTAGAGAGAGAGAGTAAGTTCCGACACCTTTTCCCTGCTCTGTAAAAGTTTACTTACAACTTGTGTTTTATTTTTTTCCATTGTAAAATGACATTGATCCTCAACAGTTATGTATGTAGTTTAACTAGCTTTGTCGCTTTGGAAATTCTAGTAAATATGACTACTTTTGCACTGATCTCTCTCTCTCTCTCATTGAGCTGACCATTTGTGTAATAACATAATGGAATCTGTATAGCTTAAAAGGCTTTGAGGGTTGGACCATATTGTGGTGTATTGATGCTATGGTTTGGGTGTATAGAGAATTATTGGATTATAATAAAGTTGATTGGAATAGCAATCATGGTAATCTATAATTTTATGTACAATTTGTTATGGTTTGCTAAGTAGGACTGTTACTGTGACGTAATTTGTAAGGCGTTGCAATTTCCCTTTAATATTTCTCACATTAATGCATATTCTACTATTTTTCATTTTTAAGAGGAAGGGGGTGCCATTGGGCCTCTTCCTTGACAAATTATCATCTATATTCTGATTAAACTTCAGTTGTCATGTGTAGCAGTGGCTTTCCTTGTTATGTCAAAAGCTTCAAAGGGGATGGTTGCTAGAGCTGAACACCATGCAGGTATTAATATGTACTTTGGTTTCTATACACAACAAGTAATGAAGCTTTTATTGTCTGATGATGATTTTCTCCCTTCTGCTTCCCAAACATCCAACTATTTTGGAAGAAAATGTGAGGAGGTCGTAGGGAATGGATCAGTTGAGCCTATGAAGTATACTACCGCTCTTTATTTAGCAACAGCATAGGAGCTGGACTTTCAGATTTCTGTCAAGAAAGATTGGAGGCATTGCTGCAGCAGGGCACTATCAACCCTTTCAGATGGAATTTGATGAGGTATGTTGGGTTCTACTTCCTTTCTTGTAGTGATATATTATTGTGTTCTGCATGCTTAGCATCGGATGCAGAAAGTTGGGCTGGAAAACTACTGCAAATGTTGAATCGACGTGATGAATATGTCATTTTGTTGATTGATATTTGATTTTAGTTTTTTCAGTCAATTTTAAGATTTTTGTTGTAATGCTCAGTTCTAAAAGTTTCCTTCGGCTTTATCTATCATATAATAAAGAGCGGTAGTATTAGCTAGATTTTCCATAGATTTTCTGGTTTAAGTTGTTTTTCTTTCCAGGTCTATTGACCTTGTTATGGTACATATGTGAGTGTTGAGTTGCACAATTTTAAAGTAAAAGGGTTGATACATGATCAGGTTTAATCTATATACTTGAACTTTTAGGCTTAAGTAGGTGTCTGCACATGTATCTTTTCCTTCAACTACCACAAAATAAGGTGTTTAAGGACTAATTAATATTCTTAATTATCAGATTGATTGAATGCATGGTCAATATCATATATATATATATATATAAGCTAGCAGGTATGATCTATAATATCATATAAAGATATACAGAATGATATATATTATTAATCATTTTGCATCTAATTACATTGATTTGAGACCTCACATGCATACAGTACTACCCCGAACTTCCCTAAAACTCTCATCACGAGTAGTAGTAGTAGTACTGGTACTGGTGCTGTGTCTGGTGCCCATGTCGAACACTTTACATTATCATATATATGATCACAGGCTCACAGCATATTTTGATATTATAATAAAAATGAACAAAATGATGATATAATTAATTAATTAATTATGAAATGCAACATGCATTGGGATTCTCATCGCTGAAGAGCTGAGGGGGTGGGATTCGTTCCATCACATAGACTGGCTCGTAATAGTACATCATTCTCTTCATACCCTCCTCATGATCAACGACGTATATATATAGTACTTTTTTCATGTATTGAGTATCTTCCTCTTAAGTTGTTCAGCACAGGCCTCACAGTGCATTAATAACAATGAGTTCCACTGTTATTAATCCAGAAACCTAGAGCACAAAACCACATACATGCATGCGAGTTAAGAATATTGGTAAAAAAAGTGAGAACTTCCATTGTTTTTTTTTTTAACTTTTTTCTTCAGTTCTAAGTAAAGATACTACATTAGACCTGGGAAGCTCCAACTTCTGGGATGGGTTCACCCTCAGATGCTGGCAATGGGGATAGGACTTTGGTTCTTCTTTTCGGGAGTTTCATGATTTTCATGCACACAGCTTGAGGCTCCACTATTCCCTTTATGGTCACTTCGTTTTTAGCCATGTCTACCTCAACCCCCTCCACTCCTGATACCATCCATAAACAGGATTAAATATACAAATAAAATTGGGGGGAGGGGGGGGAGAAAGAGAGAGAGAGAGAGAGAGAGGAACCTCTAATTCCCATTATGGTCTTCTCAATCTTCTTGGCACATCCAACATAGTCCACAGTCCACGTACAAGACAAAAAAATTAGATGGTGGTTTTGGCTCTTCCTTCTCCTCTGGCTTCTCTTGATCCTTCTTCTCCTCTGTTTTCTCTTCTTTCTTCTCCTATGGCTGAGCCTCTGCCTTAGCTTGTTCCTACCATATACAAATAAAAAACAATCAACCAATATTAGAACAAATTAAATGCAGCCCAAAAATAGTCAAAACGCATGGGAATGAATTAGAAACACTTGAAAAATACAAAAATATCACCTGTTTAGCTTCTTCCCCCATATCTCTCAATCAAGAATGAGATATCAAACTCAAGTTGTTTAAAATATAGGGAAGAATTTGAAGGACGAGAAAGCTGGAAAGGAGAAGGAGGGAGAGGATCAGGGTAACAATGAAATGAGAGTGATTATATATATATATATATAGATATATAGATATATAGATATATATGCAGATCAAGGCGAAAGCATATATATATATATATATATATATAAAAGACTTCATATATCTATATATATATAGATATATAGGTTTTTTTGTTCCTGGTTTCTTTCCCTGTCCAAAACTGGATGTGTTGCTTAGATATTGTAAATCTAACCCACTTATAAAAAAATACTCCAATCCAGCCCCTTTTTCGATCCTGATCCTCCACATGTTTTGAGGTGTCAAACATAAGTCTGGAGTGGATAGTGGATACTCCACTCATTTTGTCGAACATATTGATAAAAGCTATCTTCTACCTGCTTCTCGAGCAGCGATTATCCAACATCATACTACTTATTTTGAAAAATTGATAGGCGTAATGCTCATGATTTTTTATATATTCTTACCATTTGTACAGATGGACAATAGAGGAACTGCTCGACGTGGGCTTAATGAAGGCTCTTTAAAATACAAGGCTGGCCAGATTTATGCTGATGATGAGCTGACTGGAGCCGCACCCCACATTTAAACGAGGGCTTGCTAAAGTTGGCCATATTGGGTTGTATGGGTGGAGTTATGGTGGATATCTTTGAGCTATGACCTTGGCCAGGTTTCCTAATGTCTTCTGTTGTGCTGTGTCTGGTGCCCATGTAACGGCCTGATTGATCAAGTGTAATTCTTCCTGCAACCAATGATTTGGTACTAATCCTTTGGATGATTGTGATGCTTATTTATTATTAAGGATAAAAGCTCAGTTTGTATATGAGAATACATTAATACACCACCCCATTGTAATATATATGAGTTTGGATTTTGTTGATGGGCTTGGATGGAACTTTATGTATTTATTTTGCATGTTATATTGATTAGCAACTTGAATGAATGAGTTTGGATTATGAATGGTGCATTTAGGAACAACTAAAAACCAGGCTTAGAAAGAAAATAAAGCTCAGGAAATTTAAACACGAATTAAGGTTTAGCGGCGAATTAAGTGCATTTTGCGGCGAATTTTTACTCGCCGCTATAAACCTACTCTTAAATTCTCCTAAACCAGCGATGTACAAATCGCTACTAAATTTCAATACCGGCGACTAAATATTCGCCGCAAATACCTTTATGTCGCAGAATGTACATTACGGCGATCTTGGAAACTCGCTGCCTTTAGATATATTGCAGCGATATATTAAATCGCCGCCATATAATTACCGATTTGAAAACCAATTCGTAGCGAGTGAAATATCGCCGTATAATAGTATTTAGCAGCGAATATTATATCGCTGCAAAATACTATGAATAATATGGCGGCGATAAAAAATTCGCCGGGATAATAATATAGCAGCGATAATTAATCGCTGCATCATGATAATATACGGCGATTTTCCCATTGCGGCGATTTTGTGGAGTGGCTGGCAAATATATTTGGCAGCGATATTTGGCATTTTTAGCGGCGAGTAGTAAACGCTGCTAATAATCTATCGCAGCGCTTAACGACAGAATCCTATTTTGAATTAGCGGCGATTAATTTGTAATCAGCAGCGAAAAAAAATTCGCCGGGATATTAATATATGGCAGCGAGTTTTGGTTTCCGTTGCAGTAGATCTAAAGTGGGGAGTTAATACCGGCGAATTTCCAGCGATTAAAAAATAATCGCTGGGGTAGATATATGCTAGCGATTTGTTGTGTTTTGCCAGCGATTATGTATCGCTGGCAAAATTGTTGAACCTTGTAGTGAGTTAAGCCACGTTAGGGAGACTCTAGTTGCCTTCTCGACAAGGAGAGGCCGGGAAGCATTTTGCTAACCCACCTCTATGTCCCTCCAAGTAGCACCGTGGTCGTGGAGTCGAATTAAATAATTTGGGCTGCTCTTTACTGCAATGGGGGCCGGGGTAAGTATTCAGGTGACTGGGAGGCCATACCCGCTCTCCATCATGGAAGGGACAATGCAGCCTTTTGTCCATCCCCTCAAGAGGTATATTGTTCGGCTAGCTTGGGACTGGACCTACTCCTGCCCGTTGACATTGCGTATTTAATTCTTGAGTGAAAAATACGTAGGTTATCATAATTTTACGAGTTAGACATCGCAAACTTGGGCCCTTTGGCCTATGACGCAATGTGCTTGCTGCCCTTTACCATGTTGTTCATGTCCACATTCCTTGGCGTAGAAATCGGGCTGCCGAAGGACCCGGCCCACACTCCATCGAGGAGGGGTCGAAATGCTTCAAACCAAATAGCCTCTTTGCCCCCCGAGGAGGTAATTCAGATAGCTATGGGGCTGGTCCACTCCTTCGACGTGATGGGGGTCAAGATAAGATTTTAGGCAACCATAGAGCTAGACCTGCTCTCCGTCGCGGGAGGGACAAGGTGGTTTCTAGCTCAACTCGTCCTTTTGTTCCCTACTGGAGGTAGATTGTTCTGGCAGTCTGCTATTGGACCTGCTCCCACCCGTTGACACTGCAGGGAAGGGTAAGTTCTGGGTCAGGCTGGCGCTGAACCCACTTTTTGTCTTAGCAAAGGTCGAGGTAAGTTATTCAGGTAGTCGTGGGGCTGGTCTCGTTCTCTACTGCATGGAGACAAGGCGGCCTCTGGCTTGACCCGTCTCCTTGGTCCACGGGGAGGTAAGTCATTCAGCCAGTCTGCTACTAGACCAACTCCTACCTATTTACACTTATGAGGAAGGTAAGTCTTCATCTTCGAGTAGCCGAGGACTACTCGCACTCCGTCTAGGAGGGGTCAGAATGTCTCAGGACAAACCGCACCTTTGCCCCCCAAGGAGGTAATTCGGACAGTGATGTGGTTGGTTTGCTCCTTCAATGCAATAGGGGTCAGAGTATGTTTTCAGGCAACCTCGGGGCTGGACCTGCTCTCCATTGAGGGAGGGACAAGGTGGCCTCTGGCTCAACCCCTCCCTTTGTTCCTCGCAGGAGGTAGGTTGTTCGGGTAGTGTGCTATTGGACCCGCTCTCCCCCGTTCACACTGCAGGGAATGGTAAGTTTTGGGTCAGGTTGACACTGAACCCACTCTTCGTCGCTGTAGAGGTTGGGGTATGTTATTCGCGTAGCCGTGGAGCTGGTCCCGCTCTCATCCGCAAGGAGACAAGGCGACCTCTAGCTCAACCTGTCTCCTTGGTCCACGAGGAGGTAGGTTGTTCAGGTAGTGTCCTACTTGACTCGCTCTCGCCTACTGATGCCTACGAGGACGCTAAGTCTTTGCCTTCGAGTAGTTTAGGACTGACCCGCATTCTGCCTTCGGAGGGATAAGGCAACCGTTTTGCCTACCTTTCCCTTTGGTATCCTAAAGGGAAGGTAAGTCAGACAGTGATGTCCCTAGTCTGCTTCTTCACCGCGATGGGGGTCGGGATAAGTTTTTTTGGCCATCAGGGGGGCTGGTTCCGCTCTCCCAAACGAGGAGGTTGAGCCTCCTACTCACCTATCATCCTTCATGTGGAGGTAGTCTGTTCGGGCAGTTTGGGACTGGACCCGCTCCCACCTCTTAACATTGTAGGAAATGGTAAGTTTGGGTTAGGCTGGCCCAGATCCCACACTTCGCCGTAGTGGAGGTCGGGGTAATTTTTTTGGATAGCCTTGGGTTGGACCCGCTCTCCGTTGCGGGAGGGACAAGGTACGTTGTTTGGGCAGTCTGTAACTGGACTCGCTCTCACCTATTGAAGCTCATGATGAAGGTAAGTTTTTTGTCTTCGCAGGAGGGATAGAGGAGCCTCTGGTGTGAAGGTAAATAGTCGATGAAGACTTTGTTGATGGAGATTATGTTTATAGAGATTCTGTTGATGGAGATTACGTTGATGGATATTCTGTTACATTCCTGAAACTCAACATTGAAACACAACACCTCTTCCATTAGGATTTGTAGTGCATGCATGAAAACATAAATTCACAATAATTAAGCTAGCTTTAGTAATAAAATTTTTGTAGGTGTTTGACATTCTAGGGGTGCGGTAGCTTGATTGGTGGCGGTGACCACATAGGGTGTGATGACTCGAGTTTGTCTAAACATGGCCCATAGAATTCATTCTTGGTTGCCATGTCATTTTAAGAGCCATAGTTATTTTGGAAGGCCTTAAAGTCTTTGATTTAGTGATTTGAGCCTAAGAGGGGAGTGACCCTAGATTGCCTTGTAATTTTCAGCCTTATTTAGAAACCCAGGCCCAATGGCTTTAGGTCCATGGCCCAAACCTTAGTACTACTGTCATGTGTCATGCATGTTGCACTATGAATCTAGACTTGATAGTGGGTTAAGAGGGAGAGAGAAGTGTAGGGAAACACCAAGAGATGCCTTACACTCCTACCCTAGAGGACTTGCCACTTGTCAACATGCTAGAAACCTTCTAGAAGAATCAAGGGACCCAAGAAGGCTAAAGGATTTTCAGCCAGGCCATTTTCCCACACGCCTAGACCCTTGTTTGGTGTGATTTCAAGTTCCAAAGTAGATTTCTTGGAAAGGGAAGCCTAGGGAAGAGGAAGGAGCTTTTTCTGGGAAAGATACATGGGAAACCGAAAGGGGCACGTGGGATTTCATATTTTTGTTAGAATTTGCCAAGTGTCAAGCATGCGTTAAGCTTCTAGAAGATTAGATGAAGGGACTCTTGTATCAAAGGACAAATATGCCCCTAGGATTTCAGCTACCACAATTCCAAGGCACCTCTTCACTTTCCACTTGTCACTTAGGTTATTTTTAGACCAATGGCACATGAGGAGTCATCTTGGGAAGGAGCAATAGAAGATGAAGCATCAACTTGGGAAGTGGAAGAGAGAATGGACAGCTAGGGCAAGGCACACGCCCATGCCACTTGTCATCCTTGCCAAAGGTTGTTTGTTGGGAAAAGGAAGAGGCATGAGACGTTTTACAAAGGTACCCTTGAAGACATATTCACATGCTTAAGAAAAGGAATGGCATAAAGAGGAAAGAAGGGATTTTGGCCAAGGGAGAGGAAACCCTACACGCCACCCCAAGTGGTCCCTTCCCAATGCAAATCCAAGTGGGGATTCTAAGAGTCTTTTTGCAAAAGAGAAAAGGGAAAGAGAAAACACTTGTCACTTCTCATCCTTGCAAGGATTTTGGAAACAACCAAAGAGGGAAGTGAGGAGACTACTATAAAAAGGAGGGAGTACATGCCTATGGGCTTTTCCCATGCCATTTTTTGGAATTTGCATGAACTCTCACTCTCTCCACACAATTCTCACATGTTCACTTGAAGATTATCACTTTCTCATATTTTCTTTCCAACCAAACGAAGAGGATTCCTTTTAAGAGAGGATTTCGGGACCATCAAGGATAGACATGGTAAGGATCGGTTTTCTCTTAGTTTTGCACACACATGTCACTTTCTTGAAAGGATTTCAGGACCATCAAGGATAGACATGGTAAGGATCGGTTTTCTCTTAGTTTTGCACACACATGTCACTTTCTCAACCCAAAAATGAGATTCAAATCTCATAGGACTATAAGAATGGTGAGACACACACTTTTTCTACTCGTAGGGTTTTTAAGAAACCCTTGAAATTAGATAGTGGGGGGGAGTTCATCCTCCATGTTTTTGACCACCACATGTATTTTTATTTTACTTTAGGTTTTGTTTTACTACATGAATGGAATAAAGGGGTTTTTGACCTAAGAACTCTAAAAGCTGAGTGGTTTAAAATCAAGTGATGCCCTAGAAAAACCCTCACACACTCAAGAACACAAAATATGATTTTTTTTTAGACACTCTTTCTAATGTAGTTTATTCGAATTTACAGCTTGCTAGTATTTCTTTACGCAAATTTTTGTAAGTGTACACTCAACTTACTCTCGGTTAATATTCGTATATGATTGTGTAAATCCTTTCATTATTATGTTTGTTTTATTTGCTATTTATTGTTTTTTGGTTTGAATATACTTATATGATCTTGGAATATGAATATTACATGAATGTTATGATTCAGTTTTAAGATAAAAATGGCAAGAATGTCCTATGCATGTTTCAGTTTTAAGGAAAACATTGTGGCTGATTTGTGTTACTTGATGATTCGGCTATACCATGTCTTAGAAGTTTCGGATTTTGGCCAAACACCATGATTTTATGATTTGTTTCGTTATGTTGTGATTTCTAAGCAAATATGTTTGAAGAATAAGCTTGTTTAAGTGATGGATCTTCATGTTTTGCATCTATATGTTTCGGCCAAGGCCCTTTTCATGGGTTCATGTATATGTTTTGATATCTCATATGGTTTATGTCATCATGCTATGAAATGAACATGTTATGCTTGGTTATTTCATGCACGGCATTTCACATGTCATATGTCAAGTGTAAGTACGCATGTTATATGTCTCATGTTACATGCATTTGGGGAAAAGGTGTTTTCAAATAAAAGGGTTTAAAAGTTTTATCACGGCCCCAAGTGCTAGGGTGGCAGAATGTGCTAGTGGAACTCCTCTATCCACTCTGGACTACTTAAGAATAGAGTGGTAACCCCATCGTCGACGAGTCTCGAATGGATTCCTTTCAAAGAATGTCGGAGCGAGGAAGTGCCTAACGCTAGTGGGTGCATAAGGCATGTAATCTGACGAAGTAAGCTCGACTTAATATGAATCTTTGTTTATGATGTATTCATCACGGTGCACGGACCATGGATGGTGCGGTAACTAGCAAGAGCACATGGTGCTAAGGGGAACCTTGTTGTGTCCACCCTCTGAACAAGAATAAGAGCTTATGTGATCAGGATCACTCAATGCAAATCTTGTGATATGTTCTGATAAGGCAAGTTCTGATTAAGATCACGTGAATAAGAAAAGTTTAGAAGTTTTTCTGAAAACTTAAATTTTGTTACAAGTCTTTTGAGAATGGTCAAGTCACATGTCAAGTACATGTTCATGCACGCATTTCATGATATACCTCTTGTATGCTTATGTTAACTGTGGTATGTTGTGTGATTACTTGCTGAGATTTCTTGAAATCTTATTGTGGTAGTTTTCACTACCATTCCCCAACCTGAATGGTAGAAGTTGTGACAGGTATAGTAGATGATGCCCATGACCAAGAGGAAGAGAATGGTACCTCCTCCTCTGGAGAGGATCGTGCCTAAGATGGCTGCAAGTCGGCCTAAGCCCTCCATCCTGGAGTGACTCGAGGCCATCGACCGGGAGATCTCTGGAATACTTGAGTTCATTACGAAATCCAGGCGACGTAACAATCGGGACAAAGATAAGACATTGGAAAAGCGTGTGAAACCCAAACCCTCTTGAAGAGAACGAGAACCTAAGTTATTTTGTGAGAAAAAAAAGAAGATAGGACTTATGGTTTTAGACCTCACCATTTTGTGAAACTATGTTTTGAGGAGGTCTTATGTTTTGGGAGATTTAAACTACACTCTATGATTTTGGAATGCTATATCTTTATGATACATGTTTATGCTTTGGGCAATGTTGGGATATGATATTAGTATGGTGCCATGTGCTTGCAATTGCTTATTGCATTGCTTAGATTATCCAACCTTTACTATTGTTTTGCTACTATGTTATTGCATACTGCTAGTGTACTTAAGTGCATAACATATTATCTATCATGTACAAGGACTGTGTAACCTTCTGTTACATGTCTCAGCGTTTCAGTCATCGTCCAGTCCAAGCGGGGGTTGGGGGCGCCACATAGGGGCCTTCCCATCAGGGGCCCAGCTTTCCCTCGTCTCGCATTGTTATTCCTGTTTCTTTGAGTACGAGGTCTCTGACTTTAAATGCTCTCTGACACACTCATTTGTTGAAACATCATTTGACCCTCCTTTTGTTGGCGGCAGTTCTTACCTCTGTCTTTGGTCGCACTTCTTCCAACAAATCAAGTTGTTCTTCTAGCCGCCTGTCATTGGAGCCTTGCTCAAAGTGTTAAACTCTGTAGGTGGGGATTCCAATTTCCACTGGTGGCATCACCTCATGTCCATAAGTGAGGGTGAAAGGAGTTTCCCCTGTCGGTGTCTTTATTGTGACTCGATAGGCCAACAGAACACCGGGGGACAGAATAATCATGTTTCACTTTTGAGAAAACGCTTTTCTTCTTTCATATGACACATTACTTATAGCCTTATAGCCAAAGTTATCGTATCACTTCCTGACCCATTGACAGGTGGTGACTACATAAGAGTTCTTATTATGCGGCAATTCGCATTTTGCTTTCACTGCATCCATCTTATGGCACCCATTAGCACTAGGTGCTACCTCACTCTGGAATCCTTTAGAAATTACCCATACAAGGTTCGACGATTGTGCTTTTACCACTAAAATTTATGCACTCCAAAGTGGACAAAGGAGTTCCACTAGGACATTCCCTCGTCCTAGCATTTGGGGTTACAACAAATCATTAAATGACATTTTCTTTTAAAAATGATGCACAACCCAAAATACCTGTGACATTTACTTTGAAAACTCTTTTTATTTTATGAGAGACTTGATCATGCATGGTCGTGGATTACACACTTTCATGCAACTCATCTAAGCATATCACATTTACGGCTTGAGAATATTAGAACAAATGATACACTTGTCATAAAACAACAATCAGTGCAAAGCATGTTAAGCAACGACATTTTGATCATAGCAAACTAGGTATGGCCGAACATCACAATATCCATAGGCGACACATATAAACATGGCAAAGACATGAGAAACCGCATATAAAGCATTCGACAGTCAACAATTCCATAATCCAAATTGTTTGATAACATGCAAAGTTCACACAATACATACAAACATTATCCAATTGTAGATAAAAGCTAACTTACATATATTTGAACAAATGAAATACCTACAATAAGCAAGCTAAACATATTTTATAAATCGTTAGATCATGTGAGACAATGAAATCATCATTCTAGAGTGCATGTGTGGCGTGCTTAAGGTTCATCCCTCTCAGTGATAGAGCGCTTTCCTTTTCTAGTGAAACTCTTCATGTGTTCGGCCTCAAGGAGTTGCCGTAGGCAGAATGACATTCATGCTCATCTAACAATGGATTGGCCTTAGTGACGTGCATGATGTGTGTGCATGAGTGGCCATGAATGGTGATCATAATTTCTCATAGTGGAAACTTCACAAAAAAGGGAAAGCCCTAGTTGAACTCTAATGGTGGCCATTTTCACTCATATTTTCTAGTGATGGTTCGGTGTTTATCTTGAGGAGAAATCCTAATCTTTGTGTGACTATGTACATGTAGGTGAGAAGATTCATAATGGAAGTTAGTGGTTCTCACCGTGCAAGTTTTGTCTTTGCGTGGGCTCTTTGCTTTTCCTTTCACCCATGTGCTTAGATGGTAGGGAACAATATGGGATTATGGAGTGTTTGGTTGAAGAGAATGAGGCGAGTGTGTTTGGTAGGTGAGAAAGTGAGGGAGTTGGTCTTTCCCTAAGGTAGTCATGTGAGAGAGAGACAGATAGAGAAAGAGAGAGAGAGAGAAACAGAGAGATTGAAGGAGAGTGATCTGAAAATGAAAATGGAAAAAATGACTTTTGAGTACCCTGTTGGGCGCCGGCCTCAAAAAGACCCTTTTATTGTCCCTCATTTTTCTCACACTAGCCCCTCTCTCATCATTAATCCTAACATAGAAAATCCCAAGGTTTGAATGCATGAGCACCAAGTGGCACAAGGCTTCTTGCCTTGGCCAAAACTCCCATTTTCTTCCCCAGTCATTGCCCTAATTTCGGGAACTCCTAAGGTCTTCATGCATGAGCGACACATGGCCTAGCTCCTTGCCCAATACCAAAACCATAAATGCCCTTGGGTGTGATCCTCATGTGGTCTAGGTTCATTGACCCTTCATGGAGTATGGGTCTTTTAACAAAACTCTAAATCAAGTCTTAGGATTTAAGCATGTCCATGCTTGTCATGTGACAAGTGTCGTGTGTGTTCGTGCCCTAGCCCTCTGTGGCACACTCAGCCCCCGCTTGGGTTTGGACGGTGACTGAAACGTTGAGACATGTAACACAGGGCTACACACTCATCGTACATGACAGATAATATGCTATGCACCTAAGTACACTAGTAGTATGCAATAACATAGCAACAGAAAAATAGTAAAAGTCGGGTATTCTAAGCAATGCGATAAGCAATTGCAAAGCACATGGCACTGTACTAACAAAATATCCCAACATTGTCCAAAACCATAAACATGTATCATAAAGATATAGCATCGCAAAAGCATATACTATAGTTTAAATCTCCCAAAACACGAGACCTCCTCAAAACATTGTTCCTCAAAAGTTTGAGATCTAAACCATAGGTTCTTTCTTTTTTCACAAAATAACTTAGGTTCCCGTTTTCTTCATCACTATTGTCCCATCAGGAGACAAACACCAGAAGACCCCATGGGATCGCTGAGGCTCGGGCGGTGTCAAACCTAAGTCCTTTGCCGTTGCCATTGCGTCAGCAGAGGCCTTTGAGGCTCGCTCTAGATAAGTAGACAGTTGGTCCATGTTCCACCAAAATTTCAGATTCTTGGATGGATTCTTGGATGGTTGATAGATCATAGCATCGATCTCGGTCTCACTAATACTAGTTAAGATCTCCCTGAGAAGCTTAGCTGTGTGTTTTAATGCTTCAGTAGTCATGACAAGCCTGAACAGTATACTATTCTTCTATCAAGGAATAGTCTCGGTTCATGTTTCTTGGGAGTCCGGGGTACCTATAACAACTTCTACCATCCCGGTTGGAGAATGGTAGTGGAAACTACCACAATGAGATTTCAAGAAATCTCAACAAGTAATCACACAACATTCAAGAGTTAGCATAAGCATACAAGAGGGATATCATGAAATGCATGCATAGACATGTACTTGACATATGACTTGACCATTTTCAAAAGACTTATAACGAAGACTTAGCTTTTCAGAAAAACTTCTTAACTTTCTTATTCACGTGATCTTAATAAAAACTTGCCTTATTAGAACATATCACAAGATTTGCATCAAGTGATTCTTAACTTATGAGCTCTTATCCTTGTTCAGAGGGTGGACACAACATGATTCACCTTTGCACCACGTGTGTTCCTGCTAGTTACCGCATCATCAACGGTCCGTACACCATGATGAATACCTCATAAATAGAGACTCATATTAACTCGACCTTACTTCGTCGGGTTACATGCCTTATACATCCACTAGCGTTAAGCGCTTCCTCGCTCTAGCATTCTTTGAAAAGAATCAATTCGAGGCTTGTCGATAGTACTTTGTCGACGCAGGGGTTACCACTCTATTCTTAAGCACTCCAGAGTGGACAGAAGAGTTCCACTAAGACATTCCTCTGCCCTAGCACTTGGGGTTTTGATAAAACTTATAAACTCTTTTCTTTGAAAACACTTTTCCCCAAATGCATGTGACATGAGACTTAAGACATACGTACTTACACTTGACATATGACACATGAAATGTCGTGCATGAAATAACCAAGCATAACATGTTCAATTCATTGTATGATAACACAAATCACATGATGTATCAAAACACATACATGGAACCATGAGAAAGGGCCTTGGCCGAAACATGTAGGTGTAAAAACATGAAGAATCATCACTTGAACATGCTTCTTCTTCAAACATATTTGCTTAGAAATCATAGCATAACGAAATGAAACATAAAATCATGGTATTTGGCCAAGATCCTAAACTTCTAAGACATAGTATAGCTGAATCATCAAGTATCACAAATCAACCACAATGTTTTCCTTAGAACCGAAACATGCTAAGAACATTCTTGCCATTTTCATCTTAAACCAAATCATACAATTCATGTAATATTCATATTTCAAGATCACATAAGCATATTCAAACAAACAAACAAACAAACAAATAAGAGATAGCAAAAAACATATTGATGAAAGGATTTACACAAATATATGAAAGTATTAACCAAGAGTAAGTTGAGTGTATACATACCAAAATCTTCTTAAGGAAATACTAGCAAGTTGTAAATCCAAATGTGCTTTATTAGAAAGTGTCTAAAAAATCCTATTTCTTGTTCTTGAGTGTACGAGGGTTTCTAGGGCATCTCTTGATCTTGAACCATTCGGCCTTTAGAGTTTTTAGGTCAAAAACCCATTCATTTCACTCATGTTGTAAAACAAAACTTGAAATAAGATAAATACACATGTGGTGATCGAAAACATGGAGGGTATACATCCCCCACCATTCAGCTTCAAGGGTTCCTTGAAAATCCTTAAACCTTTTTCCATAAAAATGGGTAGAAGTGTGTGTGTATTTCACCATTCTCGAAACCCTTATGAGATTTGAACCTTATTTTGAGTTGAGAAGATGACTTGTGTGTGTAAGACTAGAGAAAAGCAATCCCTACGTTGCCTTTTCTTTATGGTGGTGAAATCTTCTCTTGAAAAGGAATCCTCCTTGTTTGGTTGGAAAGAAAGTGTGAGAAAGTATGAGAATCTTCAAGTGAAGGTGTGAGAAGAATGTGGAGAAGATGACAACACAGGCAAAACTCAAAAATGACCAAGAAGAAAGTCTTGGGCGTGTGACTCTCTTCCCTTTTTATAGAACTTTCCTCAATCCCTCATTGATTGCTTGCAGCCCATTGCATGTAAGACAAGTGGCCTTTCCCTCTTCCCTCTTCTCTTTAGCCAAAAATGACACTTGGTGTTCCCCACTTTTGGATTGCATTAGGAAGGTAAAAGGCTTATGGGTGGCATGCGGGTCCTTCCCTTAGCCGAATCCTTCTATTCCATTTATACCCCTTCCAATTGTCAACTAAGTGCATTGTACATTAGGGCAAAAAGGTAAAACAACTCCAAGTCTCTTCCTTTTCCCAAGAGATAAATTTTGCATGAGTGACACATCGCATAGGCGTTTGCCATGCCCTAGCGGTCCAATCTCTCTTCCACTTCCCAAGTTGATGCTTCATCTCCTTGTGTTACTTCCCTAGATGATTCCTCATGTGCCATTGGTCTAAAGGTAACTTAAGTGACAAGTGGCAAGTGAAGAGGTGCATTGGGAATGTGGTAGCCAAAATTCTAGGGGCATATTTGTCCTTTGATACAAGAGTCCCTTCATCTAGTCTTCTAGAAGCTTAATGCATGCTTGACACTTGGCAAACGTCTGAAAAATCCGCAATCCCATGTGCCTCCTTCGGTTTCCCATGCATCTTTTCTAGAAAAACTTCCTTCCTCTTCCCTAGGCTTCTCTTTCCAAGAAAATCTATCTTGGAACTCGAAATAAGGCCAAAACAATGGTCTAGGTGTGTGGGAAATGGGTTGGCCGAAAATCCTTTAGTCTTCCTAGGTTCCTTTTGCCTCTTGATTCTTCTAGAAGGTTTCTAGCATGTTGACAAGTGGAAAATCCTCTAGGGTAGGCGTGCAAGCCACCTCTTGGTGTTTCCCTACGCTTCTCTCTCCCCCTTAGCCCACTACCAAGTCCAGACTCATAGTGCAACACATGCATGGCACATGGCACTAGTGACAAGGGTTTGGGCCATGGACCCAAAGCCATTGGGCTTGGGTTTCTAAATAAGGCCGAAAATCACAAGGCATTCTGGCACTACTCCCCTCATGGGCTCAAGTTGCCAATTCAAAGACTCTAAAGCCTTCCAAAAATAACTAAAGCTCTTAAAATGCTATGGCAACTAAGAATAAATTCTATGGGTCATGCTTAGGCAAGCTTGGGTCATTACACCAACCCTCTCTCTTACCTTCTTCACACAAAGATTCTTCTAGAATCTTGAAGAATGTGTGTGTCCCTTCCCCATGCACCTCTTCCTCTTCCTCATGATTACACCCTTCTAGAGACTCATACATGTGTGACAAGTGGCAAAGTGGCGGTTGCCTTCGGTGGCTAGGCATGTGGATCCTTTGGCCAAAATCCTAAGATCTCCTTTGAGACTTGTGCTCCAGATTTCGAAGCTTCCCTATATGCCTCTTCTCATTCCTCATCATTGCATATCTTCTAGGAACTCACCAAAATTGCATGGGTGGGCATGTGACTCTTAGGGTTCTGAAACCCCCTTTTCTCTCTCTCCCTTCTCCCACTTTCACGTCCAGGTTCAATGTATCTTAGATGTAGGTTTGCATGTGAGCCATGTGGCATGTGGGTAGGTGAGATGGGCATGTGCCCTAGGTGTGCCGAACCCTAGCTTCCTCTCTCATCAAGTTTGGCTTCTTCTAGAAGCCTTCATGCATGCTTGCCAAGTGATAACATTGTGCTTACCGGAGTGCTTCTTCCCTAGATTCAAAATGATGGGGTTCTAGGGAAGCCAAAGGCTCTTTTTCCCTCCAAGGGTAGCTCCCCTCTTAGTCCAAACCCTAATTAGGGTTTTCAAAACCCTTAGTTTTCTTAGTAGCCGAATGCCACTTAGCCCCCTTTGGGCCTCTATTGGGCTACCAGATCCAATTGATTTTCATGGCCCTAACATGTGCTTGTCTTGTTTAGATATTGGGCCAAAATCTAACTAAGCTAAGATCAAATAAATAAAATAACAAGTGAGGTTTTGGAACAAATTCAGGTCGTCACACTTTCAAATCAAGTTCTAACGTTTAGAACAAATATGTTTCAGCTTGCTTGTTCATCAACATTATTATTTTAAATCGGGAGTTTTGTAAGTTAGTCTCTAACTTAATCTTTGATAATATGTTCATGTTTATTGTGTAAACATTGCATCTATGATTTGTTGTTTGAAATATTGAAGGATTCACATGATTTGTATTTCAACCGTGCTATGCTATGTTGTTTGATAATAAAGTTTCACGTTCATGATATGTGCTATGATCATTGTGAGTATGTTCAAATGATATGTTCTAATTATTTCAAATTGTCCATATGTTACAACCATTGAATATGTGCCATGTTGTATGCCATTCACCTGCCATGCTAAGATCATATGAATATGTCACATGTTCGCATGTTAAGCTTTTGCATCTAGAAGATTCTTGACACAACCCAATGCCTGGACCATAAAATATTCTAGTGAAACTCTCCTGTCTACTTTGGAATGAGTAAAAATCGAGTTGTGACCTCAGGTTGACAAAGTACAATCAACGGCCTTTGAAAGGAATCAAAAGGTCTCCGAAGCCAAGTCGTAGCTCCTGTAACACCCCGCTTGATTAATCCTTAAGTATTTTAGATTAGGCATTTAATCTTGGGTTAGTTACTTATATTAAGGTTAATAGTGAGGTGAGCCTTAATCTTTGTACTTATTGTCATTAAGTTAAGGATTTGAGAGGCAAACCCAATAGTGATCTTAGTAAGGCTTTTTAAGACCTTAGAGCATTCATAGGCCTAGCCCAAGAAGACTTGAACCAAAGCCTTAGGAAATCAAGACTAGTTTTGGCCCAAGTATAAGGAAGGCCTTTGGGCCAAACTAGGTGTAGAATGGACCCATGGCCCAATTAGGCCAAGTCCAACATTTTCAAGCTCATCTTAATGGATCTTGAGGTTTCTTTTCAACCCTAACAATCTGGAAATGAGGCCCCTCTTATTCAAACCCAAGAGCCCATAAGCCATGAACCCACACACTTGGCCCTTTTAAAGCCCACAAGACCCAAAATCATGTTTGAGTTTATTTCACCATTCAAGACCAAAAGCCCAATACACCATACCATTGGCTTCCTTCAGCCCACATCATACCCTATGTACCCAAATTAAGTTTTGAAAATTGGCTAACCATCATACTTGAGGTTAGTGAAATTTAAGCCATGCTTTGAAGCTTAATTGTGTGTAATCTTTTCTTAAACCTTTTAATTCAAATTTTCTTGAATTAATGCTTCATTACCTCATAATTAGACCTCACTAATATCCTAGATAAACCTCCCTACATGTCATTAGGAAAAATGACATATCAAGCCCAAACCTTGCATCAATCGGTTTTGTAAATTATCAAGCCCAAATCTTGGTTGAGTTTTGAGAAGATTATCGTGCTTAGTTCAAAACCGGGTCAATTAAGAGATGGTTTGAATGATTAAATGATTTTAAGTTGGAACTTAGCTATGGTATGTCTTAAGCATGATTTCATATAATTTATCATTGTCTTAGCATGATTATAGAAGGTTTAAATTGTGGTTAGAAGCATGTCATGGTAGGTTTTGAATCTATCTTGTTTTGATTATCAAGCATGTATCGGTTTTGAACATATTGGTAATTAAGGATTTCTTAGCCATGATTAAGTGCTAGAATGAACTTGATTATCTAAGAATTAGCCTTCATTATGTCATTAAAGATCTTAGTAACCATTTGTGATTAAAGAAAATCACATATGCATGCATTCATAGGGATCAATAGTTAAGAATACACTTAGGCATCAACTAGGATGCATGCCATGGGTTAGGACTGTTTGGGCATGTTTCACTTTGATTTTTAAAAATCCAAGGGCATATATGGTTTTAGAATTCCAAAAATATGAAGTTTGTAAAATTTGGTTAAATTTGGAGTTCATTTGCAATTAGTGAAAATCTAGGGCCTAAATGGCAATTTTTGAAAGTTAGGGGTATTTTTGTAAATATCCAATTTTTGAAACCTTTCATTTTGAACCTCAGCCATAGAATATTAACCCTAACTTAGTATACACATGATTTACGCAGCTACGACGTTATTTTCAAATTTCTCTGAAAGTTTGTAAGTTGGCTCTAACTTACATCTTGATAGATTATTTATGAATTATTGATAAATTTTTCATTCATATTTCAATTATCATTTTGAGCATAAAATATCATTTTATATGATGTATTGGGTGCATACTTACATGATATGTGAGATTTTTACCATTTTTACCATATTGCATATAAATGTCATTTTCACATAAAAACTTGCTACATATGCACATGTCATGAAATACATTTTTCAAGCATAGCATAAAAATTATTTTTGTCACGGCCCCAAAGGCCAGGATGGGGAATTATCCTAGTGGAACTCTTCTGTCCACTCTAGAGTGTTTAATAATGGAGTGGTAACCCATGGGTTGACGAAGAATAGTCAACAGGCTTCGAATAGGTTCTTTTTAAAGAACACTAGAGCGAAATCAACATGTTATGACACCTAACACTGGTGGGTGTACATATTATGAATTTTATGATGTTACGTTATATTACCAATGCATTGAGAATGAGTCTATAGACAACGTAGTTTCAACGTGAGTTGTACTACGGTCACCGGCAGGTACTTAGAGTGCATGTGGGAACTATGACATTACCACACGTTATAATTACGAATGGCTGATAATGATGAAGGTCAATGATGAAATTGATAATGAAGTTATGTTTTCAAAAATGATGGCAAAAATGTTTATTGAAGGAAAACCTGTGTCTCCATTTTTTTTGAAATGTTGAGGAATCTGGATGGAGACATGCATACTGATTTTCTTCCTGTATTTCATGTATTACATATTTATCATTCTTCATGCTTAATTTTTCTTTGTGCATGTTGGTTGTTTAACTTACTGAGATTGCAAGTAAATTTCACCCCTTGTGGGACCACTATCATTCCATTTGGAATGGTAGAAGTTGTGATAGGTCTTGAGAAAATTGAGCTAGATGGAGCGTTGGATCCAACTAATTGAGGACGAGCCAGACCTTGAGAAGAGACTGTATTTAATCCGGATATTTATAGCCCAAGTCCTTCATGCTTTAGATCGCATGAAGAGAATGATTTGACTTTAATTCTTAGTTATACTAAGTCTATACTGCATTGGTATTTTGAACTTATTGATTATAAATGAAATTGGGATGTTTTTAGTTATTCTAGTGTATTTTATACTTACATCTTTTATTTCCGTTGTAATTATTGCATACTGCTAATTGCATATTAGGATTGCATTGCATATTAATTGTCATGTACAGGGGTATGTGACATTGTGTTGCATGTCCCAAAACTTCAAGTCTCCATTCCATCCCAAGTGGAGGTTGGGGGTATCACAGCGCCTAATGCTAATGGGTGCAAAATGTGATAAGTATGGAGAAGGCGATACTATCTGTTGTATTTATTCTTTTGATGAGGCGGGTCAATCTGCCAAGAGCATTAGTGGGCTAATGGTGAAGGCTTTTCAATCTGCCTAGTGCCTTAGTTATGACGTACTCACAACTGGTCGAAAAGCCTGTGATGTGATGCGGTAACTAGCAGGTGCACATGGTTGTGGGGTGGCCATGAGGTATCCATAAGTGTGTATAAGATAAGAGTCTATGAATAAGTATGGAAATGAATTATTACACTGTTTTTATGTGCCTATAAATTGTTGTGTTTTTTAAAAAGAAGTCTGAATGAGTGAAAAATATAGTTCACAAAATTGCACGCTCATGCTCATGCATCCATGTTCATGTTTACCTTGCATGTTTATGTTATCTTTATGTATGTTTTTTGTATAACTTGTACGGATTTCTCGAAATCTCACTATGGTAGTTTCCATTACCATTCTCCCAGAATGATAGAAGTTGTAGCAGGTTTAAAAGACTAAAAGTAAGATGGAAGACTACCTCAATATGATTAAGGACCAATATACAGTGGAGGCCTATTTTAAGTTAGCTGACTTTTATATCGAAACTGATATGAATCCATGGGAATGGAATCCTTTGAACCCACAATAAATTTGAAAACTCACCCAAGAAAGCCAAAATCAAACCAATGGAAAATTTAGACCCGTTGAGGAACTCGTTTCAAGAAACTAGATTATATGAAAATTTAGACCCGTTGAATAACCTGTCTCAATAACCTAACTAATAAGGAAGAACGCCACAAAGGTTGTGAATTGCCTTTGATAAGTTCAAAAGTTCATTCAAGAATAATAGGAGATAAACTTAACTCACAATGAATAAATTCATCAAATCTCATAAACTAATGAAATGAGGCTACAAAGAGTATTTAAACCAAAACTTAATTAAAACTCTAGTCAAAATAAATCTCCATCTTCCAAAAATACCCCTGAGTGAATAGTATCGCGGCTACAGTACTCGACTACAGTAACTTACATATCTCAATCCTCCAAAAACCCTAAGTTAACATAAAATCATTTCCCAAAATACTCTTAGGCGAAATACATGGCCTTCCCAAAAGAAACTCTAACTGCAAATTAAAACAATCTCTTTCTCTTTTTTGTAACTATGTAGCAACTTTTGAATATGCTACATTTTCTTTTCTTCTTCTTCTTCTTTTCTTCAAATTTTCTTTTCTTTTCTTTTTTTTTTCTTTTCCTTTCTTTTCTTTCCTTTTTTTTCTATTCTTTTATTTTCCTTTCTTTTCTTTTCTTTTCTTTTCTTTTCTCTAATTCAATCACAAACAACAATATTCAATTGTGAAAATCAAGCAATTGAATTCAAACACACAAGAATCGATAATGATGTAGAAGAGAATCAATGGAACGGCACTCCAAGCAATTGACAAACTTGGAGATGCAAGAAACTCTAGAATCTTGAAATCCTAGGTGATGCAAATTTCAGCCAAACCAAAAATCCTAAGAATTTCGGCAGCCTACTTTTTGTTTTTTTTTTTCTTTTTTTTGCAACCCTAGAACAATGAAGCCCTAGAATTAAATTTAAAGATGCAAGAATTAAAAGATAGAATCAGACCCGACTGGAAATCTTGCTCTGAATACCAAATGATATGAACCTGTGAGAATGGAATTCCTTAAACCCACAATCAATTTGAAAACTCATCCAAGAAAACTAAAATCAAGTCAATTGAAAATTTAGACCCGTTGAGAAACTCATTTCAAGAACCTAGATTATATGAAAATCTAGTCCCGTTGAATAACCCTTCTCAAGAACCTAAATTAGAAGGAAGAACGCCACAAAGGTTGTGATTTGCCTTTGATAAGTTCAAAAATTCATTCAAGAACAATAGGAGATAAACTTAACTCACAATGAATAAATTCATCAAATTTCATAAACTAATGAAATGAGACTATAAAGAGTATTTAAACCAAAACCTAATTAAAACCTTAGCCAAAATAAATATCCATCTTCCAAAAATATCCCTGAGTGAATAGTGTCGCGGCTACAGTACTCGATTACAGTAACTTACATATCTCAATCCCCCAAAAACCCTAAGTTAACATAAAATTATTTTCCAAAATACCCTTGGGTGAAATACATCGCCTTCCCAAAAGAAACTCTAGCTACAAATTAAAACAATCCCTAAACTATCCTAAAAACTTCTCTTGAAACCCTAGTTCATAAACATAAAACATATGTGGGTTAAACATCCTCAAGCCCCATTATTCTAGACTAATTCCTATAACTAATAAAATAAACCCTTTTAATAAATTAAACAAGGTCCAAATAATAACTCTAGCTCATGTCTTCCATAGCTTGTATCAAGTGGATCAAAATTAGATCTTCTTCTCTGAAGCCCATCTTGAGTGTTGGAGTCTTGCTAACTTCATCTCAAGTAGATTGTACCAATTATTGCATTGCCTCCTTGATTTTCTTGACTCTTGACCTTGACCTTGACCTTGAGCGTAAACACTTTTTGTCGTCCGTAGTGGAAGAAATTATTTCACCTTCAAGAACCGTTTTGACGTAATTTACCAATTCTTGGAGATTTTTTAACATCAATCTCCAAAGTTCATGCGATCCTAGCAGGGCATTGGATGATGTCCTAACTATGTAGTTTGGCGACAATATGATAAAGTTTTGAGGAATAAGGGTCAAATGTTGGGAACCTACTTTTGTAAAGATGTCTTAACTTAACATTTTGGGATACAATAGAAGTTTTAATTTGGTACCAACTTTATTGTTCAAGACATTATTTATTTTCCACTGCAATATATTCATATTGTTATAAACATGTTAGATGCATTGCATATTAACTATCATGTACGAGAGGTATGTAATCTTGAATCACATGTCTCTGCATTTCAATCTTCGTCAAATTTCAAGCGGAAGAGTGTCACAATAGTTAAAGAATCACAATGAATACATCCATTTTAGACCCAAAATGAGTAAATCGTAAGTTCGTAACCGTTTATAGCAAGAAACCGAAGGAGGTTACATCCAAATTCTATAGTAGCAGCAACCAGAAAGCAGCTGAGCACTTTGTATTGTTAGAGCCTAATAGTTCTTGAATGTCTAACTTTTCTATAGGTTAGGTAAATCAATATCCAACTTCAAGACTTCTTTCTAGGCATAAAATTCATTAACTAGTTGTCCTCTCACTGTGTAACACTTTGAAGAGATGCCTAATATCATCATCAGTAATAGCATCTTGTGGATGTGATTTGTCTTGATCATATCCATCAAATAGTTTGGAATATGGATCACCACTGATATCTAAAAGTTATTTTATTTACAAATCCAGCGTATGATACTACCAACGTATAATACTACTTACTGTGAGATGTATTATAATCGTATAAAATGTTGAAATACTGGTTTCTTTTTACGTAAGTTGATGGGACACCCTCCACATTAGTAGAATATTTGGTGTGTCTATAAGCAAGCTTTTTAAATAAATTTATTCTTGATCCACATTACCTTTTTTCACTCCCAGACCTACAGAATTTAGAATTCAAGGTTTTTAATTTCATTCCGTTCTAGCCGAAATAGCCGGAATTTTCCATACCGAAACAGTAACTGATACAGTGTAATAGGTTGTTCCGTTTCGGAGCAAATTTCGGCCGTTGCATACCGTTCTGGTCCATTTCGGCCGAATTCTATTTCAGTCTGGAATAAGTGCAGATTAAAGTTCAATGATCAATCAGACACTCACGTTTGCATAGAGAGCAAGCGTCTCCCTCTCCCCCATGCTCTCTCTCTCTCTCTCTCACAAGTTCTCAACCATTTCTTTCTCTGTGCTTCTTCTCCTTACTCTTCGTTCATTCCCTCACACACAAGCCCTAGTACTACTTTTCGAACTCAACAGCCATGACTTCATCTCTTGGATCTGCGAACTCAGCCCTGCTCAAGGACCACCTGAAGATTCAGTTTTTGACCTTTCGCGGCCTCATGTCCTCCAACTCTCTTTCTTTGTTCCCACACCAGCACTGCATTTCTTTTGAAAGCTCTTTTTCTTTTTGTCTTTTTTCTGGTTTGGATTTGAAGCTTGATTCCGTTATCTGAGTTAGCTCTGTTTGGATTTGTTATGAATCATGTTATTTCTTGTAACGAGCCTTGTGATTCCTTCTATGTGTTGTAAATGGGCTGGTATATAATGGAAATGATGATGCTTGGGATGATTAACAGAGTGCACGGAAGGTGTTTGCTGAAATGTGAAAATAAGCTACAGGAGAAATGAAAATGCAAATGGCTACGCTTTGGGGTATTCGAGGTCCCCAATTCCTCCAAGAGAACTGAAAATGGTTTCTGCAATAATGTTCCAGATAACCCTTCCATTTCCCTTTCGGCTCCCATATACCCTCTTCAGCTCGTCCAGCATAACACATAACAGAAATAAAGACTGATAAAATGACTGGAAAAGTAACAGTAATAAAATGACAGACAACAAACGAAGAGCTTAAATAAAAAGGCATGGCTTTACTAGCTAGCAATGCAACACTTCATTCTTCTCATCATTAGACGGCACTGTTTTCTCAGCAAGCTCCACGACACTGTTTTGCATCAGGTTCCTAAAAATCTCCTCCCCTTAAAGAACTTGTCCTCATACCTACCCAACTACTTTCTTCTACCGAAAGACCAACCCATTTCACAAGGACCTCGGTGATGTCCCGATTCCCTTGTTGATTATAAAACGAAGGTTGTGGTTGAGTGTAATTGTCACCAAAATTTTCTGCTGGAGATGCCAGAAATGCTACCAAAGCCAAGGACTATAGACATTATTGCCCAAAACTTCGAATCCTTTCTTAGTTCGTGAGGTGGTTCAAAGAATATTTTGATTATCTGGACAATACCAAACCAAATATTGGATGTACTACTCCATTAATGGTTGCAGCTACAGTTCCGATTAGAAGGACTGGAATCTCTGGCTTATTGAGATAGGCAAGGCAGCGAATCGGAACCTTCTGAGATTGCTTTCCTGCTACTAAACCATTATCTAGTTCTAATTGTTAGATATTTTAACATAAACATTAATAAATGGATCTTTGATTTTGTATGATCCACAATAATAAACAATAATAGTAAAAGACGTACCTTTCTCTATCTGTTTGATGAAGAAATGAATCTGGCTATAAAAGAAGGATCACCCTAACAACTTGGCCTCACTAGTGTCTCCCGATGGCTAGAGGCACTCTAATGTTGTAGGTGAGAACCCTTTAACCCCTCAATCCTATTTATAGATTTCTGGCCATCATGAAATCTAAGTCTTTCAGTCAGACTATAATTAGAGATAAGAGTTAATTTTATCTCTTAGGAGTTTAAATCTCATTATAACTCTAACAACTATTTAAAACTCTATCAGATATGGGTGAGTGGGACATAGAGTTCAAATAGAACTCTTACATTCTCCCACTTGGCCCATACGCCCATAAATGATATTTTCCGTTCATGAGTTTATTACAGGAAATTAACCATACTGCGCAAATTCATTTCCTGAAATTTTTCATAGCTTAATTTACATTTCATGAGTTTCGTAATATCAATGTCAAACTAGATACTAATGCGAGTCATGGCGGTCCTCTATTATATAATCAACAAATTCCCTTCCATGTACATGATCTTTGATTGGGACAATTAAGGCTAATGCTATAATGCCTTGGGTTCCAATTCATGTCTATTGTTGACATTATCTTTTCATCATTCATCCACATCATTTAATGTACATATAAAGTGAAAAGACAAGAAAATAGAAACAAAATAACCATAATAGATATCATTGAGTGTCAAAATACAATTCAAAACATTTACAAGCTCATTAACATGTTCATATCATAAGACCCATTCTATCAACATGTTCCTTAAATAGCTTTGCTACTAGACCCTTTGTTAATGGGTCTGCTATCATAAGCATAGTACTAACATGTTCTATGGACACTGTTTGTTTCTGTACTTCCTCCTTAACGCTTAGGTATTTGAGCTCCATGTGCTTGGCACCTTTAGAATACCTATCGTTCTTGGAAAAAAATACTACAGAGGAATTATCACAATAAATTCTCAGCGGCCTGGCTATAGAGTTGATAACTCCAAGCCCTGAAATAAAGTTCCTTAGCCATAAACCATGTACTGTGGCCTTAAAGCATGCCACAAACTCAGCCTCCATTGTAGATGAACCAGTGATTGTTTGCTTCATACTTCTCCATGAGATCGCTCCACCAGCCAGCAGGAAAACATAACCTGAAGTGGATTTCCTGCTATCAGAGCAACCAGCAAAATCAGAGTCTGAGTATCCAGTTACCTCCAAAATGTCAGTTCTTCTGAAGGTAAGCTGGTAATCATTAGTTCCTTGCAAATATCACAATACCCTTTTTTATGCTTTCCAATGAGACATCCCTGGGTTACTTTGGTAGCGCCCAAGCATGCCAACTGCAAAACTAATATCTGGCCTCGTGCAAATCTGTGCATATATCAAGTTCCCCACGACTGATGCATAGGGGATTTTTGCCATCTCTTTGCGCTCCCACTCATTTTTAGGACATTGAGATAGGCTAAACTTATCACCTTTTGATATTGGAGTGTCCAGTGATGAACAACTTTTCATGCCAAATCTCTCAAGAACTCTTTCTATGTAACTTTTCTGAGACAATCCCAACAGTCCTTGTTTTTTATCTCGAAAAATTTCGATTCCGATCACAAAATATGCCTCACCCATATCTTTCATTCCAAAGTTCTTAAAAAGAAAACCTTGGTTTAATAAAGTAAGCCAAGATCACTGCTAGCTAACAAGATATCATCAACATACAAAATCAAAATTATGAACTTACTTCCACTAACCTTTAGGTATATACATCGATCAACAATGTTTTCTTTAAATCCAAAGGCAGTAATGGTATCATTGAACTTTAAGTACCATTGTCGGGAAGCTTGCTTAAGCCCGTATATTGATTTCTTAAGCTTACATACTAGGTGATCTTTGCCCTTTTCTGAGTAGCCTTCTAGCTGCTCCATGTAGACCTCTTCATCCAAACTTCTATTTAAAAATGCCGTTTTCACATCCATCTGGTGTAACTCTAAATCATAATGAGCCACCAATGCCATAATGATCCTGAAAGAGTCCTTTTTAGATACTGGAGAAAATATCTCTTTGTAATCAATGCCTTCTTTTTGAGTGAAACCCTTGGCAACAAGTCTGGCCTTATATCGTTCAATATTGCCTTTTGAGTCGCGTTTGGTCTTAAAGACCCATTTACACCCGACTCTTTTACTCCCTTCAGGCAATTCAACGAGATCCCAGACTTGATTTTGATCCATGGATTTCAATTCTTCTTTCATGGCATCGATCCATTTACTAGAATCATTTCCCTGTATAGCTTGTGAAAATGTTAGTGGATCTTTATTTGTCCCAATGTCAAATTCAGATTCCTGGAGATACACCACATAGTCTATTGAAATAGCAGGTCTTCGATCTCTCTGAGACTTGCGTAAGACAACTGTTCTGGTGACTCCGAACTTGGTTCATCAGTGATATTATCATTCTGAGATGGATAATCATTTACATGTTCCAATGTATCATCGTGATGATCAATTAGAGGAACTATTATCCTTTCTGAGGATGTAGGTATAAGGACATCTATCCATACTTCCTCAATTATCACATCTCTAGGTTCAATTCTCCCACTGATATCACCAAATTCAATGAATTTGGCATTCCCTGTTTCCACTATTCTCGGACTGTGATTAGGACAGTAAAACCTATACCCTTTGGATCTCTCTGGGTACCCAATAAAGTACCCGCTTACAATTCTAGGATCCAATTTCCTTCAATGTGGATTGTAAAGTCTTACTTCAGCTGGGCAACCCCAAACATGCATGTGCCTTAAACTTGGTGTCCTACCAGTCCATAACTCGAAAGGAGTTTTTGGAACTGACTTACTAGGAACTCGGTTTAAGATATACATTGTCGTCTTAATAGCTTCACCCCACAGTGATTTGGGTAAGGTAGTATTGCTTACCATACTTCTGACCATATCCAATAAGGTCCGATTACGCCTTTCAGCAACACCGTTCTGCTGTGGCGTCCTAGGCATCGTATATTGTGCAAAAATGCCACGCTGTTCAAGAAGTTTGGCGAATGGGCCAGGGTTACGGCCCGATTCATCATACTTTCCATAATATTCTCCACCTCGATCCGACCTGATGATTTTCACTTTTTTATCTAACTGCCTTTCCACCTCCATGAAAAATACCTCAAGTATTGAAACAGCTTGAGATTTCTCATGTAGTAGGTAGATATATCCAAACCGTGAAAAATTATCAATAAAGGTGATAAAATATTTTTCTCCACCAAAACATTCAGTGGAGAATAGTCCACATATATCAGTGTGAATTATTTCAAGAAGCCCTTTACTTCTTGTGGCACATTTCTTAGTATGTTTGGTTTGCTTTCCTTTAATACAATTCACACACACTTCAAGATTAGTAAAATCAAGATGCGGAAGTATCCCTTCGTTTACTAATCTTTGTAACCGTTCTTTGGAGATATGCCCCAATCTTTTATACCACAAGTCATAAGAATTTTCATTCATAATGTTTCTTTTAGTTCCAATACATGTTTCATGGTACTGAGTATAGGTATTTTTAATAAATGTATTATCGAGGCAAAGTCGATAAAGACCATCGGAAAGAAACCCAGAACCAATAGATAAATCATTTCGAAACAAATTGAAACTACCATTATGGAACGAAAAAGAATAACCATCAGTATCTAGTCTGGATAAGGAAATCAAATTACGCCTCACAGAAGGTACATATATTGTGTTATGAAGGTCTAAATATTGACCGGTACTCAAAATTAAACGAAAAGTTCCTATGGCTAAAACTTCAACCTTATTATCGTTTCCCATAAAGATAAATCGTTCATTGGGGCTTGGTGTTTGGCTTGTAAGGTATCCCTGCATGGTTATAGAAACATGAACATTAGCACCTGAATCTAACCACCAAGAGTTAGTGAGAACATTTACAAGATTTGATTCAAAACATACAAAGGCAAGTGACTTACCTTTCTTTTCAAACCAAGCCTTACGTTTCAGACACTCAGCTTTCATGTGTCCATACTTCCCACAAAAGTAGCATTTGCTACTGTTATGTCGAACCTGATTAACTTTCTCAGGCTGCTTTCCTTTCGGTGGTCCAATTCGTTTCATCTTGCCATACTGGTGCTTTTTCTTTCCGGCTTCTTTGGTCACAAAATTAACAGAGTAATGACCTTGTTGTTTCAGTCTCGCTTCTTTCTGAACTACCATACTTGCTAACTCATTCATATTCCATTTGTCTTTAATAGAATTATAATGCATCTGGAATGGACCATACTGAGGTGGCAATGAGTTCAGAATAAACTGAACAATGAAGGACTCCTCAACTTTCATTCCAAGGGTTTGTAATCTAGCGGCAATATTGGTCATTTCAAGGATATGCTCTTGCATTCCTTTAGCACCATCATATTTCATGGTGGTAAGTCTAGCCATAAGTGTTCCTGCTAAAGATTTATCTGCGGACCTAAACCTCTCCTCAGCATTTTTCAAAAAAATTTGGGCTTCCTCAGCACTAGGAAGTGAATTTTTTATATTTTCAGCTATGGTCATTTTCATGAACATCAAACTCAGCCTATTTAATCTCTCACATTGTTTATATGACTCTCTCTGATCTCTGTCACTATTCTCAGTGATGGGTGGTGGTTTTGGACTCGTAAGTGATGAGTCCAAGTCAAGGACTCCCAAGGTGAACCTAACTCACTCAACCCATTCAGAAAAATTAGAGCCAGTCAAAACAGGAACAGATGAAGTTTGTGAGTGTAGTGATGTAGATACGCTTACTGCAAGAAAATTTTATCACATAATGCTTTGAGTTAGACACTTATAAATAATAATCAGAATTTAAACAATTATGAATAAACTAATAGTATCATCAAAATCCTCCTTTGAGAGTAGATCTTAATACACAAAGTGTTCTCACCAGTATTAAATTTTGTGGATGAACTAGTTATATCATCAGAATTCTCCTTTGGGAGTAAACTCTGATATACAAAGTGTTCCCTCCAATCTTTACTTTTGATGGATGAACTATAAGTGTCATCAAGACCCTCCTTTGGGAGTAGATCTTGACACACAAATTGTTCACTCCATCATATCCACCTTACTATGGGTTTAATAATTTATCATAAAAATTAAGAAAATCTTGTACCTTTGGGCAACCAATATTTTCTTAATTTTTGAAGTAAATCATTTGCCCTATATTGGATAAAATATGCATGACATAATAATAGCCAAAATAAACAATTCATACACGTATTTAATAATATGCATAAAATCTAATTAATACATGTATATAATAATAACATGTTAATAAATTTAATACATGTCCTTAACAAAAATAACATGTATAAAATTCAATTTTATACCAACAATAACATGTTAATAAAAAATAATACATGTCTTTGACAATAATAACATGTATATATAACAGAAAATAAATTCCAGATTTTTTTTCTAACAAATAATATAAAAAAAAATAATAATAATAATCTGGCCGGTCCGGGTCTGGACTGGACCGGTACAGTAACCTGGGCCGAAACCCGGTTCAATGTTGAGGCTGGTTAACACAGTAGGCCAGAATTCGGGCCTACTGTACAGGGCCCAATTCGATTCTGTTTTTTTTTTCTTTTCTTTTTATTCTTTTTCGAGATGGGCCTTTCTCTCGGGCTGGGCCAAGGCCCACAGCCCAGGCCCTTTACAAACAGAAAAACCAAAAAAATAAAAATAAAAAACTCTCGGGCTGGGCCAAGGCCCACGGCCCAGACCCGCATCACATTAAGAAGAAACCCTACGGGTTCTTCTTCTTCCAGCCTTCCAGCGCCGCAGCACCATACAGCAGGCAGCCTCATCCCGCAATGGTGGACGTCGCCGGCGAGGAAGAGCTCGGCAAGGGTCTCCGTCCACCTCCTGCCGCCGACATCCAAGTCACGGTTTCCATCGTTTTTTTTTTTTTTTTTTTTTTTACTGAATCTCTCCACAAAACCACCGCTGGCAATGGGCTTGAGAGCCCTCTGCCGCCGTTACAGAGATGCCGACGAGGAGGTTCTCAGCCTCCTCGTAGCGTCGTTCTTCCTTAATCGGCGGGACTTTACTCAGGCAGGGACGGCACCCATTCGGGCTTTACAGCCCCTTGTGCCTCCCCTTTACGCCGCCTTATGCGTTGAGCCGTCGACACGGTAGCACTAGCCACCACACACGGTACTCAACCCACACACAGCAGTTCCTCAACCTTCTTCCTCCATTGACACAACACAACAGTTGGTTTTGTGCAATTCCTCAAACGCAACAACGTATACAATAGATGAAATACACTCAACAAAGGCATATACAAATTATGGCACACCAAAACCGAAATACATTAATGGTTATTAGTGCATCGTAATTGCATATAACACAGAATCAATGTTGAGAACATCATCATAAAATTTCTCTTCCAGATCGTAAAACTAATATTTTTATTTTTTCGCAATATGATAAAATCACAATATACGAAAACACATATTCACTGTATATTTTATCGAGATCATAAAAAATCTATCAACCAAGCTCTGATACCACATGTTAGATATTTTAACATGAACATTAATAAATGGATCTTTGATTTTGTATGATCCACAATAATAAACAATAATAGTAAAAGACGTACCTTTCTCCATCTGTTTGATGAAGAAATGAATCTGGCTATGAGAGAAGGATCACCCTAGCAACTTGGCCTCACTAGTGTCTCCCGATGGCTAGAGGCACTCTAATGTTGTAGGTGAGAACCCTTTAACCCCTCAGTCCTATTTATAGATTTATGGCCATCATAAAATCTAAGTCTTTCAGTCAGACTATAATTAGAGATAAGAGTTAATCTTATCTCTTAGGAGTTTAAATCTCATTATAACTCTAACAACTATTTAAAACTCTATTAGATATGGGTGAGTGAGACATAGAGTTCAAATAGAACTCTTACACTAATGCTACAGTATCAATTACATCAAGTCCTGCAAGCACTCCAAATGTAGATTAGAACGAGTGATGGCTGCTATTTCCCACTCCAGATGATCCCTGACTTATGGATCATAGGAGATGCTCTTTGACTCTTCTGACGAAAACTTGAATTCCTAAAAGATTCTGCAGTAATTTCAGGCCTGTTTTGATCACCTAATGTATGCTATGACTTCTTTTTTCCTTCTTGCAAACGTATAAGCTGAGAGTTTGCTCCATCTAGATCATTGAGTAGTTCTGAGTGCGAGCCTTTTTCAACCATCTTTCCTCTGTGAATGAATGACTGTCAGCATTCCTCACTATGCTTAAACGATGAGCGACAATGACAGTTGTTCAATTAACCATGATCCTATTCGATGCCTCTTGCACTATTTTCTCTGATTCTGCATAAAGTGCACTTGTAGCTTCGTTCAGAAGTAGAATTCGTGGGTCTTTCAAAATTGCTCTTGCAATGGCAATCCTCTACTTCTGTCCACCAGACATCTGTGTTCTGTGGTCACCAACAGTGGTGTTTAGTCCCTGTGGCAATTTATCAATTAATTTAGCAGCATTTGCAAGTTCAGCTGCAACTCTTATCTCTTCAATACTTGCACCATCTTTTCCATATGCAATGTTATCTTTAATGCTGGAGGCAAACAACACAGGATCCTGGCTAACAAGACCAATTTTCCCTTTAATCCACTTGAGCTGAAACTCTTTGAGGTCAATGTCATCTATACAAACTTCACCAGCTTGTGGATCGTAGAATCTCTCTACAAGACTGATCACTGTTGACTTCCCACTTCCACTTTCTCCAACTAAAGCTGCAGTCGAGCCACAAGGGACGTAAAGAGAAAATCCATTGAATATTTTCTCATGAGGTTGGCTTGGATAGCTGGAATAAACATCCCTCAATTCAATCTCCCCCCGAAGATCATCCAATACTTTTCCACTTGTGTCAAAAGAACTTATCTCTGGCTTCCTCTCGACTGTCTCAAACATCTTGAATGATGCAGCTCGGCCAACGGAAAATGCACTCAAGGGGGGAGAACTTATCTGGATGGCAGCTCCACTTGCATACCAGAAAGGCCCACTAACACCACACCATACTTGTTGAAGTAATTAGCAAAAGTCTCTTCTGACATTTCATCAAACAACTCCCAGGCCACACGAGCACACTCAATAGCAGTAACTCCATGGTCCATTGTCGTTCCACATTTCCCCGTGAATACACCCAACTCATAAGGCTAGAAGTCCCTACCCCTTGTTTCGATGGCTACATTCATAGGATAATTAGAAACTGCCTTTTGTAGTGACTTCTCGTTGTTTGCAGGGACATCTTCATCATCCTCACCGGTAACAACCTTGGCATTCTTCCAGTTAGTGTCGAATATCCCAATAGCAACGTGATAAGGATGATCTTCTTCAATGCCAATGACAATACCATTGTTGATGATGAACCTTTTTTTTATAAGTAAAAAGCAAATGAATCGAATAATCGTGTTTCCTTCCCAAGGTTACTGCATGAAAACCAGACCATTTCACCAGAAAGAATAACCGAAGGAAACTTCACTGCAGAGTCCATTAGACCCCCGTTGCATCCTTGATTATCAGAGGTATCGTCGTCTGATTATGCCTAAAAAATAACACGGTAGTTGTAGTACAATTTAATTTTAGGATATTGATTAGGGGTGTAACCGGTCCGGTCCGGTTTTAGATAAAATTTAGGACCGAACCGGTATGTACCGGTTTTGTATTTTTCAAAACCGATTACGCACCGGTTACCCTCCTAAACCGGTACTTCCGGTTTTACCGGTTTCCGATCCGGTCCAGTTTTTCGATTTTTTTAACATGTAATTTCACAATTTGTCATTAAAAATTTATTTATAAAAAAAAAAAAGATTTGATTTTAAAAAAACTATTTTATATTTTTATTAATATATTAGACTATATAATAGTATTAATATTAGACTATTGGTATAGTTATAAGTTATATATTAGTATTAGTTATAAACTTTTAGTGATTTAGTATTAACATTTTATGTAATAATTTATAAATTATAATAAGAAATTATTTCATATATGAATATATATGTTATATATAAAATTTCACATAAAAATTTATAATTATACATTATATATAAAACTTATATATATTAATATTTAATATATATAAAATATTTTGTATAAAACTTATATATAAAAATATTATTTTTTATTTTTTTTAATCAACCGGTCTGGTCCGGTTCGATCCAGGCTAAAAAATCCCAGAACCGGAACTTGACCGAAACTGGCCGGTTTTTACATATTAAAAACCGGTTCCGGACCGGACCGGTTCAAAACCGGTAAAACCGGCCCGGTTCGGTCCGGTCCGGACCGGTTTTTCGGTTTGAGTTTACACCCCTAGTATTGATTCTACAGAGAGACAGATTAAAAGAATAATAGAAAGAATAAATAAACTAAAAAAATATATTAAATGATTAATGGAAAATAAAGATTAATTTTTAAATGCAAATTAAAGTGAAGCAAAGTGTGTAAGGGAAAAATTACTCAAATTTAACAAACAGTAAAGCATCAAGAATCCCTTATACTAATTTGGTATTTTAATTATTCTTAATTTATTGAATAACTCAATTGGGAACTCAATTCCCAAAATTCTCAACCGAGAGGTATAGATTTATAAACCAATGTTAAACCAAATGTAACCCTTTAAAAACTCATTCACCATTTTTTAAATGCGTAAATTATTATCAATATTGAAAAAAATCCAACGATGACAATATACTTAGAGAGCAATATTGTAGTAAAGAATTAAATCAATATAAATAAATAATTGATCCAAACATAATCAATGAACTAATTCATTCAAAAGCATGACTGAATCCATAAACAGAATAAATTTTATGATTATTCGGAGAAGAAAACATCACCAATGAATTGAGAATGATAAAATAAAACAGTTTTAATAATTGAAAATCAAATACATAATTTAAAAATATCATCTAATGTGTAAGTTCATCCCTAACCCTACTTGAGAACTTAGTTACCCATAAATATAATGGACAACAAAAATCTAAAGAGAAAAATAAAGCAAACGGCGGCCATGGTAATTTCGTCTCCCCCTATTCAGAACTGAGCCGTCTCTCCAGACTACGTTTGGGTAGTGAGAATACCTGAAAAGTGTTGAGAATATTTGTAAATAATTATGAGTAGATATTAGAGTGAGTTTGTGAGTCTCATTGAGAGTATTTTGAGTTGTTTGGATATATGAAGTATTTTGAGTTGTTAACTTTTGGATAGGTAGTTGAAAAATGTGTGAGTCCCATCAATGATTGATTTTATTAATAATGATGATGAAATGATGATTTTATTTATATATTATAGTGATAAATATAATGGCATAATAAATAATCCCCAAGACAAATTAAAAATAGAAATTTGAATAAAAAATACAAATTAATTATATTATTACAAATTAATTATAATTATTAGAAAATAATTAAAAATCAAAATTTGATTAAAAAATGCAAACATTTCCTGTAACGTAGTGAAATAAAAAAGTTTGTATATTATTACAAATTATAAATTCATGGTTTTCGATAACATGTTATTACAAATTATAAATGCATGCTTTCCGGTAACATATTGAAATACAAATTTTGGATTTTATTACAAATTAAAAATTCATAACACATTGAAATACAAATTTTATATATAATGTAGCTTAAATCAAAATTATTTGATTGGACGACAGGGGCAATAACGTATTCAAAATTATTATGCATTTCATAATTTGTTTTGTACTATAGGAAATTATTTAAATAAAAATTTATAAAAAATCAATATTTGGTTATATATTATGATATGTTTCCAGTGCGCTATTTCGAAATTTTTGTTTCACTCCGAAACTTTTTTAATTAAACCCATTTGAAATTGCCGGGATGTCCTCATGCTCCCCCCTATTATCAATTTTTTCTTGTATATATGCTCATAAACACAATAAAAGCTAATATACGATCTTCTACATATATTCCTACCCAACTTCAACATCACTTGCATTTCTCATTTAACAAGTATGATAATGATGGATTTTGATTTAAAAGATTCTTTCTACCAAAATTTATTGTAATCAAAATTTGTAAAAATCAATCTTTGGCTATATATTATGTTATGATGACAACTCGCAGCTGCGCTATTTCGCATTTTTATTCACTCCCAAATTTATTTAATTAAACCCTGTCAAAATTATAATAAAAATTAGAATTAGTTCATACATGCGAAAATCTCAAAACATACAAAACATAAGAAATTCCAACATCCGCAAACGTACAAAAAAAATTAAAGCATACAACGCAATAAAATTAAAGCAAATGTCAATGGGTCTCCCTATGTGCCCACATATTTATTACGATAGAGTCCCTTGTTCTAGCCATGGCTTGTGCTGAGACAAATGACATGTCAGGCATATGCAACAAATGTTCCGGGTTATCCTCAACAGTCTGTCCTTCATAAAGATTCGGATTGTTAAATTTACGTCATATCTTATCATTCGGTGTAATTGATCGAATAATGTTATGCATGACACAACATGTAATGACAATATACCGCTGTCATGTCATCCTGTATGAGTTCCTTGATTTCAAAATTTGAAACCATTTTTTTAGCACACCGAATGTACGCTCAATCACATTCCGGATGGAAGAATATCGATAATTAAAATAATCTTGATATCCAGAGAATGAGTCATTGCTATGCCGGTCAGACCTATAATACCGCACCCTGGGATACGGGGGCATAAATCCAAGTGTGCATGGAAAGGCGGAATCAACCAAGTAATAATAACCTAAAAACCAAATAACAAAAAAATAATGTGGGATTCAAACATTACGTCAAGACAAAAAATCTTAACTCAATAAATTAATGAAAAACAATTCTTACCCTCAGGAGGTAGTGGGAAATTGATCCCTGGACGAGTCAACGCATCCATAAATAGGCGTGCATCATGGGCAGTGCCTTCCCAGCCAGCGTATATGAATGTGAATTTCATGTCAAAATCACAAGCTGCCAACATATTTTGGCTAACTCACTGATGACGAGATAAATATGCGTTAGTTGCCTCTGCAGGCACACATGCATCAATATTAGTCCCATCAATTGCACCATAACATTTCTGCAATCATATATTGTAAAATTGTGAGTTCTCCCATTTTTAATAAAATCGGACCGACTATAGTCTCTTAATTTTCAACCGTATATTTCATTGTCTTTAAACCAGAGTAAGAAATTGTTACCTCGAACCATGGATAATGTGTTGGATTGCCTTGAATATAAGGTGCCACCCAAGTAGTATGTGTAGGTGCAATCACATCAGGAGCAAGATTACATAGGGCAAGCATCACTGCATAGACATGCCGATTAACTATTTCAGTAGAGTGTTGAAACCGATCGCCTGTGATTCGTTAAACTTGGGCATGTGTGACTATGTATGCAAACATTGCCAAAGCTTCCTCCACCGAAACCTCTCTTGTCGATGCCAGATATTCATTCGCCCGCAATGTATTGCATAACGCTTCAAATGCATATATTTCCATCCGAAACAAGTTCCAACAGTTATTCGGATGTCCATTGAGAATTGCAACTATATAGTCTCGTCCATGTAAGCCGATATTATGTTCTGGCATTCGCTCAAACATTGGCAATGCGCTTTCCTCTGCTACTGCTATTGTAAGCATAAATATGTTCTCCCACATCGAATCATCACGCATCCTCGAAAGTAGGTATTCGTCCCACATTGGAGGCTGGTTACTACTAGATATATCACGCCTCCTCCAAGCTTCGTAATCGTCCCACCTTCGAGGCTGATTACCACTTGATCCAGCTTCGGTAGTGTTGTTTGCCTCTACTTGCGGCTCATCATTTGACCCACTTCCAACATCCATTTTGTTGTGTGAAAAATCATTATAAAAAATAACACTTTGATCAATACTAATAACTAGTAATTCTTTAATAGAATAACAATAAAACACTTGCCAAATAATGCAAGTTAATAAAAATCACAGCATTCATAAATTGTCTATAACGTGTTCATCTAATACACTGTCATAAAATCAAACACACAATAAGCACAATAAATACTAACATCCTAAACAGCTCATAAACAACAATGTAAATGAAAACAACATCCTCAATAATGAACGTAAAATCAGTTAGGTAACAGGCAATAGTCACTACAACCCCCAAATCCAATCAATTTTGCGGTTCGGGGGCATAATTAAGAACGCTTCAACTGCTTATCATGCATAAACTTTTCTACTGCTTTGTTATATTGATATGCAGGGAGCGCCGGGGTAATCTCATCCAAAAACTTCATACAGGCACCCAACTTGCTATATGACGCATCTAAACCAAAGTTAGTAGCGTCGCCTTTGCTGCGCTTTCTACTACATTCTTCTAAAAACTACTTATCCAACTCATTTCTCATTGCGGTGCTGGCGGCCATAACTTCCAAAGTTTTGCTAAATTTTAGGGATATGCTACCCCGGACTGGCTCCCTTCTTCGACGACGACCTTATCTCTATCTCCCAGTTGGCCCATCAATGTCTGGCCCATCTATGTCTATTGGCACGTTCGTGGCAGTTCCCAGTAGAAGGCCCCATGCCCTCACCTCCTCCTCAAGTCGCTCCTCCTCCTCACTCGTAGGGGTTGCTGCGTGGACGCAAAATGGCAAACACCCGTCGCCACAAACTGCCCAAAAATGGTGCATAGGAGATCGTAGTCTCGACAACAATTAGTCTTGAATTTCCTCAATTGCCTACGCACTTAGCCCAATGAAAAAACTTATATTATAATTGCCATATACACTAGAGAATGAGAAGAAATCAATCCCAACATATAACTCGAACATGTATTACAAATTATACAATAGAAATAATTTGTTTACCTTTATTGCGTTAGCCCAATGTTCCTCCGTGGCAATTACTGTTTTTGTCTGTGGGTTCCAACCCATTCTTGTTTGGCCCATTAAATCTGTGAACAGACGTAGCCTCTGCCTCAGGCGAGTGATTTTCCCCCTAATATGTGACGCATCAATTGTCTTTCTCACAACTCGAGACAATTTTTCTGCAAGTCTAAGATGATCTCGGTTGGTGATCTGCGACCCAACCAATTTTCCTTCAATAGTCTCTTGGTAGAGGATGTCTACCAACATCTCCTCCATTCCATTGGTCCACAGCTCGTGATCACGTTGGACCTCAGACTCATCCATCAAATGCTGGTCATTGCAAACATAAGTATGCGAGCAATCCAAAAATCTTCATTCTTGGGGTAGTAGTGTAATGTTATAAGAATGTTCATAATATTTCCTCCTTGTGTAATAATCATAAATATGGTTTCACTAATATATTCACACAAATTATTATTCATATTTATGAACATGATTTCACTAACATGGTATCAATATCACTTAATAGCCCAATGAGTATGGTAAAAGGCTGAGGTACAATTAGAAGTTAAACTAATTAAAATAGTCACATAGAAGTTTAACTAACATGGTAAAAATCATGGGTACAATTAATAGGCTAAAAAAAAAAACCTTCTGATCTATGGCTTTGTAAAAATCATAGCAGTTTAACTAAAAAGCCCAATGAGCATGATAAAAAGAACAAATATTCATACCTCCCTCGAAACACGCATGGAAGATCTGAGGTAGTATCGCTGTAATAGATCAACCACAAAAAAAGTAAGGCACGAAAGAAGCAATTGTCAAAAAGTAATTTTTTTTTAGAAGATATGGTTTTCCTAAAGCTTAGCTTAGGTAACGTCAGAAATCCAAAAACAAAAAGATTAATTAATGGAAACATAAAGTAAAGACACTGGAACTTTGTGTAATGGAATACATGAAGTAAAGACCCAGGAACTAGTCAATTCAAACAGTCAAAAGCTAAACGGAATACATGAAGTAAAGACCCTAGAATTTATCTGAAAATGTTTGTTTCTCATGTGAGTTGATGCTTGCTTACCCAAGTGTTTACAATGTTTAAGTTTGAAAAGGGTAATTACTTGGAAAAAGGATGAGCAGTATCAGTAGAAGAGGTAAAAAACTATAAGTCTAATGTTTTTTTTATACAAAAGCAAAAAGACATTAGAATATAAGATTCATTTCTTGTTTTGGGTCCAATCAGTTAGGCAATGTCACTCGATTGATGATTCTATATTTGGTTGTGAATGATCTTGCTCATTCTTCTTGATGTGTGTTTGGTGTGGTCTCCAAAATTCAGGAAAGTAAGAGAAAACTATAAATGATGCAGAAAATCTATTCTATCATGCTTTTTAAAGCTGTTTTTTAGAAGTCGCTCTAATGTTTTATTTCTCTACAAGACTCAAATGTTTGTTTTATCTGCAATTTTTCTGAATTCTTATCTAAGAAACAATGATACTGGGCCACTGGCAAAGAAACCTTATCAAATATTTTCCTGTATGCTTTCATTCTTTAAAGCAATTTCCTTCAAAAATTTTCAAGACTCGATCTAATTGTATCATGGACCTTGATTTTCATTTCGTGATGTTTCGTGGTTTGCATATACTCTTGCATTACCTAGTTTTCAAGATGGTTTGTGATTTTGATGCCTAGCTTGTTATATGTTTGTCTTTTTCTCTTAGTTGGATGGAGGTGGTTAGGATATTTATTATATTAATTAATTTTATCATTTAGTAGAACGTCTATTTTGTTTTGCATTAATTTCTTCTTTATTGTATTGAGACTTTTGGTTAGAGTTTTTGTCGTCTTTAGTTTTTTTTTCCTCTTTTTGGTTTGTTTCTATTGGTAGTGACAGTAGTGTGTGTTAATGAATGCGTAGGTTTCTGATATCTCATTCATCTTTGGTGGAAAACTTGTTGGAAACTTATGCTTTGAGAAAACAATTATCATTTAGAATTTGGGGTTGTTTTTAAGTATAGATTTATTTGTTGAATTTAATGGTTGCATGATTTCCCAGATGTTGTTTAAGAAATGCTTTTGGCTGTGAGCGGTTTTGTCTTCAGACAAAAAATGGCAACATCAGAAGAGGCGGTCACTTATAGCTAGCTAGCTTGTTTCTTTTGAGTATATATACAAGTTCATTAGGAAGATGCAGGGTAGCTATTAGTTTTTGATTTGGAAAGATGGGAATTAAGTGATACAAAGTTTATGGTTCGAGTCAAATATAAGATACAATCAACCAAAAGCTTCTTCTAAAAAGGAAAAAAGGGTTAAAATCCTTCATGTAGAAAGTAGAAACTTGACTCTAAAAAATGCCAAGGCAAAGATATGAATTTGTACCTCCAAAGACATGAATTTGTACCTATGGACATTGAGATTCCAACTACTTGAAATTGGTACACGAATTAAATTGTATGCCATAGTAGCCAATTGAACAGAAATACCCTTCAAACTAGACTTGCACAAAACAACAATACAACTTCAAATCATTGTAGTCAAACTTGACAAAAAACAAAGAAAAATGATTTCTTCAATGCAACCAAATCTTTTCAAACTAAAAAGAGAATCTATCCTCAGTGCTCTTGCAGCTTGAGGAAAGCTATAAGTATATATATAAGTATATGTATATATATATATATAATATCTTCACTAGTTTCCTATATTAGGTTTTGGAGGTCCTGATTTCAGATAGGCCAACCAGGTAGAGAAACTAATATTAATGCTTGAATAATTTCAATCAATGACAACAATTTCTGCTACCAAATAGAAATAATAATAAAAAATGTCATAAAGCTACATTCAAACAAAACAGACCAATATTAGCTTCATTTTATTCAAATCAAACAAATAATTCTACCAATGTTCACAGTGCAGGGGATACATGGCCAAATTGAAAATAGTGTAATCCTGGGTAGTCACACTGTAATCATGGACAGTCCAACAAAAGACAGCGTGATTTCATTCAAATCAACCTAATCTACGAATGAAAAAAAACATAGTATCTCAAACACCAGACTTTAATGTTTGGCCACATAACAGTTATAAAAACTAATATACAAGTCTATGTATAAAGTGTTGTTTAATAATATAGGCTCTACACATATTTAGCAAGCAGTTCCCACTCCTATTTTGTAATAGGTAGTTTGCTATGTTCATAAATAGAAAAAATCACAAAATGTGAGTTGTTGATTAATGTTACCTTGAAGGACCGTGTTCTCGGCCCCATGATGAAGGAGCTGCTAGAAAACCCTATGGGTTGTTTTGATCGAAGGGTAATGCAGGAAGAGCAGGTGCGGGAAGTGTCTTTGACCTTGGTTGGCTTATAAAGAATTTTACGGAAAACGTAGCTCACGAGTTCACACGCGGGTTGCGCTCGTCCTTTGTTTGGGAATCTCCAGTAGCTTGGAAATTCTATCCGAGATTGGACGCGGCCCTCAGGAGGGAATATCAACTCACTTCAATGCCGAAATCGAGAGAGAGGGAGAGACGGTTTCATAGTGGAGATGCTTGAAGATAGAGAGAGGGGTTCAACAGAGGGAGGTACAATCGCTAGATAGAGGGGTTCAGCTTTCACTGTGGATGGACTCCTCGATTGCACACTGGGCTCTTCACTGCTTCGACTGTGATGGGGGAAAGTAATGGAGAGAAAAAGGGGAAGGGACTGGGGGAAGTTGTCGATTGAAAAGGAGAGATGGCTCGGCTTGGCGTAGGTACGATTGCTGGAGGTTCAGCTTTCACAGGGGTGATTCGAATTGCTTGGAGTGTGATGGGTGAAAGAAACAAAGAAAGAGAAAAGGAAGAAGAGAGGTATTGGGGAGGGTAGCCGAGAGGAAGGAGAGAGAGAAACGGTTGGTGGGAGAAATAATTCTTATCCGTGCATAAACAGTATGAGATGCCCTCAGTCTGACAGAAGTCTGGAACGAAGATGGTTTCATTGTGTTTGGCATGTCGAGTCTTCTCATTCGTAGGAAAATATTTGAGAAGTGTTGGGAAGTGTTGGTAACCTAAACACAGCCTAACTCTCAAATTCATGCTAATGAAATGTTTATATAGGGTAGAAAAAAAATCTTAATGTTTTCATCTTCCCGCATACAAAATGCCTAAATTTTAGGACTCATCTTGGCAGCCACATATGCATTTCAAGAGTTCGAATTTAGAAATGTAGACCTTTATGATAGCTTTCCAACGCATCAAGAATCGCATCAATCCGATATTTGAGCGGAAATGTATCATCAAAATACTAAAGTATGTACAAGCTGTCTTCTAGCAAATTTCGGACTGACTTTTTCTCTTGATCCGAATTACTCTCAAACCCCATCATTATCCTTATTTGAAGAGTCCTACACTCGTTGAAAGTTCTTACGTTATTCCAACGTCTTGCCCACTTGGAAGTCCTTTGAATTTTTCTAGGTTTGGACTTGCTCTTTTATAGATTCTAAAATTAAACATAAAAATATGCTCATAAGTATTCCAAAATAAATAGAAACTCAATTCAAGAATACACATTAATTCATATGATTTCTATTCACATTTTAGCCTTTTAGTCCAATTATAGAGTATTTAGAGTGCACTTTCATACACTCATCACACCCCCCAACTTGCTCATTGCTAGTCCCTAGCAATTTCTATGCTAAAGAGATGAGAATCACTAAAATAGGCCGTCAATTCATATTTTCCATATTCAAACATCAAAACAAACTAAGGAATCCAATAACCCATCAAGATCAATCTACTTATAGCAATTCACAGAGTGTGTGTGTGTGTTCTCAAAGTCATATTCATCTTACCACTAACCTTGACACATGCAACATCAAGAACATCTCAAACAAAATGTTTAACTTCATAACTCACGGGTATAATAGTGTTTCATGTAAGAGCTCTCTCTATGGAGTTGACAAGTGGTGTACACACAATCACATGGAGATTTAGGTAATTCTGAACAAGCAACAAGCAAACATTGATCTTATGATAGGAAAACTAACAAATAAGAATATTTAACCATTCTTTCCACATGCTTACTTGGGATCAGAACGATCAAATCAAAAGGTTATAATGTGGCTTAGGTTAGGCTACATGAAAAAAATAGATGCAAAGGATTCAAAAACTTCCAAGTACATACAAAAGAAATTTTATAAAACCTCTCAATAAACCACATTTCTCATTTGATGTACTTTTCAACCTTTTAAATCATCAAATAATGCCTCTTTTTCTTTTTTTCTTTTTTTTTTTTCGTTTTTCTTATAATTTGGTGAACAATTATGTCACCCTGGTATTTTGCTATTTCTACCCAGCCTTAATATATTTACCTTGAAGCTCACTCACTTGAATACCTTGTAACTCATTTTATTCCCTTTTCTCTCTTTTTTTTTTTTTTATTCCGTGCAAAAAAAATAAGAATTACACCTGGAAGTAACAAGGGTAGGGAAAATCAGTGTATAGGTTATACTCCAATGTTGAGAGGTATGGATAACGTTGACACATGAAAATAAAAAGCTACATGTGTTTATTGGCTCAAAGTTGGCTACTAGGGGTCTATGATGGAAAGGGTTATCTTGAAAGGCTCAAATGTTGATCCTAAATTAACCTTCGTCATATCTCAAGTATATCCACCATCTTACCACTAACCATGTAATGATATTCTCAAAAAAAGTCCCTAATTCAACAAATCAATGAACGCTTATCACAATTTACTGCATTTGTAGGTTCTCAATCCTCTCCAAAACTTATATAAATACTTAAGCAAAATAGTTCTCTAGCTACTTGTGTCAAACCATCATCTTACCACAAAACTTGGATGAGTGCATTAGGGGTTCTGTGAATGCTTCAGCAAAAAATGATTATAGTGGGTTTGGTGAATTCACGAAGATGGCTATAAATGAGAATGAGTACACATGTGAACAGGATGCACGTTTGATGCAAATTAAAAAAATTTGACACATGAAAATATGCCACAAAGTTTCAACAAGCATTTTAAATACTAAATTTGCACCACCACCCCAACTTAAATGAAACATTATCCTCAATGTTTAAAAATCAAATTTGAATGTAGAGTAACTAAAAATGGTAGAATACACTAGATGAGTGACGTGGGTAGCTTGTTAAGCACCAAAGATGGCAACCTGAAATGATAAAATGAAACTAACCTGTAAACAAAAACAAAGAAAACAATAGCAAACAAAAAGGGAAAAAAAGAAAATAAGTTAAAACAAAAATAAAACAAAACAAACAAAACAAATAAAGAAAAACATACCTGCGTGGTGTGGTCAAGGTTGATAAACTGGATCCACAAGTGGAATGTCTTCTACTTCCAGAACTTGCCTATCAATTAATACTATAAGGCGTTGACCATTTACTTTAAAGATCCTACCATCCTTAGGATTCTTTATTTCTACCGCCCCATTTGTAAAAATATTCTTCACTACAAAAGGGCCGATCCACCTAGACCTAAGTTTTCCTAGGTGCTTATGGAGTCTAGAATCATATAAGAACACTTGATCATTAGGCTTAAACCTTTTTCTCAAAATATTTTTATCATGAAACGCTTTCATTTTAGCCTTAAAGATTCTAGAGTTCTCATAAGCATAATTTCTCAACTCCTCTAACTCGATTAACTAAAATTTTATAACCTTACCTGCTTCTCTCATGTCAAAATTGAAATGTTTGATGGCCCAATAAGCTCGATGCTCCAGCTCCACAAGTAAATGGCAAGGCTTTCCAAAAACAAGCCTATAAGGTGACATGCCTAAGGGAGCTTTGAAAGTTGTACGGTAGGCCCAAAGCGCATCAACTAGTCTCAAAGACCAATCTTTGCGATCCGGGTTAACCATTTTTTCTAAATTTTGCTTAATTTCCCTATTTGCAAGTTCTAGCTGTCCACTTGTCTGGGGGTGGTAGGCAGTAGAGATCTTATGTACCACCCCATATTTTCATCAAAACCTCAAAAGAACGGTTGCAAAAATTTGTGCCCCGGTTACAAATGATAGCACGTGGTGACCAAATCGAGATAACACATTCTCTTTGAGAAATTTAATTACCGTCCTATTATTATTACTCTTGCAAGCTACTGCCTCTACCCATTTTGACACATAACCTACTGTCACAATAATATATTGATATCCAAAAAAAGGAGTAAATGGTCCCATAAAATCAATATCCCAACAATCAAAAGTTTCAATCACTACAATTGGGTTTAAGGGCATCATATTATGATGGGACATAACTCCTAACTTTTGATAGTTTTCACATGAGTGACAATAGATGTTTGCATCCTTAAACAAGGTGGGCCCATAAAATCCACATTGCAGAATTTTTATAGCGGTTTTCTTCATTGAAAAGTGGCCCTCACAAGCTTGGGAGTGACAAAATCCCAGTATGCTAGCAATCTCATCATCAGGGATGCAAAACCTTAAAATTTGGTCAGGGCAGTATTTGAAAAGAAAATGGTCATCCTAATAGAAATTACATACCTCAATTATGAACTTCCTCTTGTCCTAAGCGCTCAAATCCACCAGTATCTCACCTGCAGCCAAATAATTCACAATGTGAGCAAATCATGTAGAGAAGTAATAGAAAGTAAATGCTCATCGGGAAAATAATCCCTAATTGGCAGGTGGTCAGAGGTGTCCTCAAATGTGAGCCTCGAGAGATGGTTAGCCACTACGTTCTCCACTCCTTTCTTGTCTTTGATGGTGATGTCAAATTCTTGCAAAAGTAAAATCCACTGTATTAGTTGTGCCTTAGCATCCTTCTTTGTCAGAGGTACTTAAGGGCTGCATGGTCTATGAAAATAATAATAGGAGAACCAATCAAGTAAGCACAAAACTTATTCAAAGCAAACACTACAGCTAGCAACTCTTTTTCAGTGGTGGACTAATTCATCTGAGCACTATTTAGAGTTCTACTAGCATAGTAAATGACAAAAGGCTTCCCCTCCCGTTGCTGTCCAAGAACAGCACCTACGGTAAAGTCACTAGCATCACACATGATCTCAAAAGGTAAAGTCCAATCAGGTGGCTGCATTATGGGTAATGAGGTAAGCTTGCCAATTAGCGTTTTAAAGGCCTATTGACATGCTTGTGTCCACTCAAATGTGGCATCTTTAGCTAGGAGGTCAGATAGTGGTCTAGATATGGTGGAAAAATTCTGTATCAACCTCCTACAAAAACCCGCATGACTAAGAAAGGATCTCACATCCATTACTGTCCTAGGTGTAGGCAACTTAGAGATTAATTCAATCTTAGATTGATCAACCTCTATCCCCTAGAAGAAATAATATGCCCTAAGACAATACCTGAATGTACCATAAAGTGGCATTTTTCTCAATTCAAAACAAATTTCTTCTCCTCACAACGAGTCAACACTTTCTCTAAATTCAATAAGCATGCATCAAAAGAAAATCCAAAAATAGTCAAGTCATCCATAAAAACTTCTATGCAATTTTCAACAATATCACTAAAAAAGTTCATCATGCAACGTTGAAAAGTAGCAAGTGCATTACACAATCCAAATGGCATTCTACGAAAAGCATAAGTACCAAAAGGACAAGTGAAAGTGGTTTTATCCTGTCATCTAATGCAATTTCAATTTGATAATAACCAGAATAACCATCCAAGAAACAATAAAAAGGATGACCAACCACACGCTTAAGAATTTGATCAATAAAAGGGAGAGGAAAATGGTCTTTCCGGGTGGCAGCATTCAATTTTCTATAATCAATGCACATCCCTCACCTAGTCACAAGTTTTGTTGGGACTAACTCTCCCAGATCATTCTTCACCACAATAACACCTGACTTTTTAGGAACAACCTCTGTAGGACTTACTCATTTACTATCAGCAATAGGATATATCATTCATGCATCTAATAGTTTCAACACTTCATTCTTCACCACTTCTTTCATAGTGGGATTAAGCCTACACAAAAGGTCCCTACGAGGGCTAGTTCCTTCCTCCAAATTAATTTTATGAGAACAAACCAAGGGACTAACACATTTTATATCAGCAATGCTCCAACCTAAGGCTGACATATGCTCACTTAGAGTCCGAATTAATTTCTCACCTTGAGACTCAGACAATTCAGATGAGATAATAACAGGAAAAGTATCACCTAGACCAAGGAAAACATGCTTTAAATCCCTTAGGTAGAGGCTTCAATTCAACTTTGGGTGCTTCCACACTTGAAGGAATTTATTTTTCAAATTTCTCAAGCAACTCCTCAAACTTCGGTTGCCATGTCCGAGTGCCATAATCCTAAGTTCTATAAAAAATAACACAAATATCAACTACATCTGATGGATCACTGATAGAATCAAACTCAGAATTAAGAAGAAAATACTCAAGGGGATCAAAATCATGAGCTATAAACTCTCATATCCATGAGTGAGTCAATCATGTATGTTTGGTGGCACTCGTCATCATCTTCTGGCTGTTTTGCAATATGAAAGATATTCACCTCGAGAGTTATGTTTCCAAAAGACAGCTTCATTGTGACGCTCCCAAATTCTTCTTGGGATCGGATGGACATTTGAAGCGTCGAGACATGCAACACAAGGTTACCTGCCCCCGTTCATGACATATAAGATGCAATATTCCTAACATGCATCTAGCATTATGCAATATTCACAGCGGATAATTTTTTTCTTTAGCAATACTATGCACCAAACTGAAATATCTCAAATACCTAAAACATACTTCATACATAATGACGTACTAAACAACTGAGATCACAACACTAGTCCAAAATGGTTGTGATCAAAACAATGTTGGAGATTGAACACCACAAATAAAAGTAGTAATCTAAGATAACTACTGTACTACCATCTACATCGCACCATCGCTTAGTTGATCATTTTCAGTTAGTCGATTCTTTATTCTCCTTCAGATCCTGTAAAAAAATCTACCATTTGGGGGGAATTGTAGTTGAGACTACCACAGTGAGATTTGATTACAAATCTCAGAAAGTTAATAGGAAACTTCCACACAGGTTAATGATGCATGAATGGCAGTAAAAGCATAAATGCATAATCAAATCATAAGTAATCATAGCATAACTTGACATACAACATAACATAACTGGCATAACTTAAACTGAAATTGAAGCTTAGCATGAACGTGACTTGAAACATAATATTGACTTGAAACATAGCATAAACGTAAACTTGAAATATAACATGGACTTGAAACATAACATGAACGTGAACTTTGAACATAACATGAACCTGAGCATGACATAACATAAATGTGAACTTGGAACATAATGTAAACATGAACATAACATAACGTGAACTTGAAACATATTTTTGTCTCATGGGATTACCATGTTTGCGTGAACATAAACTTGAATATAACATAACGTGAAATATAACTTGAACTTGAAATCTTATTCAATAGACTTAATCATTAAAGTCACCATATGGGTGCTACACAGGTCCCCTTGAGCCGTGTGTCCCTGCCGATTACCGCATCGCATCACATCACAGGTTTCTATACCAACTGTGAGTGCGTTAATACGTACTCCACAGTTGTTGTGGCCCCACGTATTCTACGTGTCACAATTGCTGTGTCTCGCGTAATGTATGCTCCATAGTTGTTGTGGCCCCATGACTTATTTGTTTGTGCCACACTTATTGTGGACACACGTAACATAATGTGTGGCACCATCGGCGTTAGTGCTTGGCGCGCTCCGATGACTAGCTAATTAGACCCCATTCACAACCTGTTGACTGTACTTCGTCAACCAAGGGAATTTCACACATATTTAGACACTCCAGCGTGAACAAAGGAGTTCCACTAGGATATTACCCCATCCTAGCGCTTAGGGTCGTGATTGACATGAATAACTTAACTGGCATACATGATATTTCGTAACGTGACATAACATGAACGTGACATAAAATACAGAAGTCCTGACGTAGCATAACGTGACATGAACTAAGACGACACACATGACATACTTCAAGACATAAATGTAACAGAGAACATTTCATAACACGGCATACATGTAACATGCAACATTTCGTAACATGGCATACCATATAACAGACAACATTTCTTAACATGGCGTAACATGTGACAGTGAATATTACGTGACATGAAATACATATAACAGATGTCATACTTAACTTAACATGACATACTTGCAATGTATAGCAATGTATAGCAATACGTGATAAAATATCTAGTGTAACAGATGAATAATTCAAGACAGAATAAATTATGTGTAACAGATAAATATGTAATAACTTGGCATGGCACATATGATAACAAGTGCGATCACTCATACACATTAAACTGATAGTAAGTTAAAAGCTAACTTACCTCGATCTTCGCGCTTCGAGACAAAACTCAAGTGCGATCACGAGAAACTGAAAGTATTGATTTCTAAAAATTAGAACTTAATCACTAACAATTAGGAATATGGAAAAATATCAACTTAGAGTAAAATTACCATTTTACCCTCTACATGTGGGAAAATGACCATTTTACCCCTAACTTAAGGATTTTGCATCCTAACTCCAAAAATCACCAAAATTTACATACCTTATGTAAATTTTGTCTTAAGCTCAAATATCAATTCAGAAAAATTTGAAACTAAATACAACCATTAAAACTCTATAGGGCCGAAACTTACAAGGCTATTTCCTTTGATTTTTGTTGTAATTCTTTCAAATCTCAAAACTCATGATTAAACCAAAATTTTTCGTCTACCTATACTCATAACATATTCCTAAGAATAATTATGTTTTTGAATCATGAACAAAAGTCATCAAAATCACTAAAACCATACTTGAACATTTTGGTTTCTCTTCTAAGTTCAAAACAGATTTTTGTTTCTAACTTGTTTTGATCAACCTCTTAATCCATCATTTATAAGAAGTGATCTTCAAACCAAATCATCACATGGTTTAGAAAGGTGTCCTAAAACAGATCCAAGCATCAAACTCAAGATCACATGCTTAAACATCACCCAAAACATAAATTTAGCCAAGAACATCATCACCTTGGCCAAACCAAATATCTCAATGCATAAAATTTCATATCTTCGAAACTAACATCAAATATCTTCAAAATAACATTCTAACATGTATATAAGATGCTTAGGATCTTCCAATAAAAATATCAAAGCCACTAGAATAAGATTAAACCATAAAAGATTTAAACTTTCTAAAAACAGAAACTGTTTTTCCTCTTCCAGTTTCTAAGTTTCTAGACCTAAGAAAATATTTCACCAAAACTTTTAATCATTCAACAAATCCTCAACCAATAATCATATACGCATGTTAACAGTACTCCATAAAAAGTTCGGACCAAGATCTATTCATTAGCTTGGTCAAAAACTCCAAAATATAACACACTCTCCAGTTTATCGCCTAGAATGACCTTTCTGGGGTCTAAATAACTTTTTACCAAATAAATTATCTCCAAATGGAACGAATAAGATATCCACGTAAACTAGACTACAAAAGAAACAAATTTTATGAAGGAAACTTTGCGAAAAAACACTTAAAAAAGCTTCGAAACAGGTGTTCAAAAGAGGTACGAAAAACTGTCTGAGAGTGTCTTTTGTGTTCTATGAAGGAAAAGTGTAAAGGAGATTTGCTTTCCATGGGAAGTGGACTGGAGAGCCTCTTACACAAGTTATGGAAACAGATAGGATGGAAGGAAAGGTTGAGTGTTGGCCTTTTCTTCTCATAAAAATCAGTCCAAGATCTTTTCTCAAAGTGGAGTGTAAGAGTGAAAGAGTGAGGTGGCCCTTTAGCTTTGTATTTCAAGAACCTTCTAGGGCCTTCTTGTAAAGATCTGGCCATCCAAGTGGGGGTACAAAACTTAGCCATGAAGCAATGCTAATGGTGACCAATTTCGTGGGCCTTAATGGGCTTAAACCGAATGGGCCTAAATTTTGGGATTTAAAGAGGGTTTGGGTTGCTATCAATCCCAAATCCAATATCACTTGGCCCAATCAATTTTTCAAGGTTAACAAGGTTGGATAATGATGTTCTTACACAAATTTGAAGGATTAATAGCATGTGGAAGTAATTTAATCAAGTGATTAAACACAATATCAGAAATCGGATTAGAAATGGTTTAGAGGCCAACTTTAGGGTTTGGGGAAACCGTTTAGGGTTCCGATTTCAACAATGTTTTTGGGCTTCCAATTGGATTCTCACCATTTAGGGCTTTACTAGGATTGAAGCCCTCTTTGATCTGGCACAACTTGGTTGAGCAGATGAAACAAAATTTTGCTTAAGTGGCATGATCTCACACCTTGATTCCTTCAAATCCATCAAACCCTCCTCATGGTCCCAAGTATCTAATATTATTCACTAAGTGTGGCTAAGATCTTGCCAAATGTCCAAATAAAATTTCTCTAATCTAATTTGGACATTCCACACTGTGATTTTGAAACATTGCAATTGATGCGCTTATCGAGGTTACTATTCACTCTGAAAAAGTGAATCATAAACTTAACACTAAAAATTCCTAAATATTCATATTAACCTACAGTGAAAATATTTTACCGAAATTCAATCTCGAAGTGCCCCTAAAAATAATTTCACAATTTTCAACAGACGTTTCGTCTGGAATTATGAAAATAGGTTATTGCGCCATAAAATCCTAAATAATCCACTGAGTGTAATGGTATAGACCATAATGCATTCTGACACTTCTAACCACCTCAAATAAATAAAACTCATATTTCTAGCATCATAGTGAGTGATAACACTGACTATGTTAACTGACTAAAACATATGGGATTGGTCAATTGGTAAAAACTTATGGGGTTTTTACGAGATTTCTAAAGTCAATAGAAATTCCACCAATGAATTTCTAGCGGCTGTTACATTCATGAGCTCATTCCTGCAATTAATAAGAGTATTAGCAGTGGCAAGGAAAAACCTACCTAAAATCAAATGAATTTTAGAAGTAGTATCAACAATAGAGCTAGTGTCAATGATTAGGAAATCAACAAGATAATAAAATTTGTCAATTTGAATTAGAACATCCTCTGCCACACCCCGGGGTACTTTGACTGAATGGTCAGCCAATTGCAATACCACAGTGGTTGGTTTGATTTCTCTCAACCCCAACTGCAAATAAATAGAATATGGCATTAGATTCACGCTAGCTCCTAAATCTAGTAAAGCTTGCCCAAACTCATGATTTCCAATGCTGCATGCAATGGTTGGACAACCAAGATGCTTATACTTGGGAGGAATCCACTGCTCAATTAGAGCACTAACTTGCTCTGTTAGGAATGTTGTCTTCTTTACATGGTGCTTCCTCTTAACTGTACACAAATCCTTGAGAACTTTTTCATAAGTAGGAACTTGTTTAATCACATGCAAAAGAGAAAGATTGATTTTTACCTGCCTTAGATTTTCTAGGATTTCATTGTTAGGATCTAAAGTTCGCTTGGTTGATTTTAAAACTTGAGGGAATGGTACCTTAACAAGATACTTTGTCATCTCAGGTTCCTTGGGTAGCTTGGCATCACTACTATCTTAATCATTTTCCACATCCTCTGATTTGTTCGTTGTTGGGATGTGTAATAACTTACTACTTCTCGTCACAATGGCATTCACATCCTTCAAATTCTGTTGCGCCATGTGTTGACCATGGGGTGCGGACTGAGCTTGAGAAGGGAGACTTACTTACATCGCTCATTCACACTCAAGGAGCTCATCAATATGGACACTTGACTCTTTATTTCCTTATTTTCTTCAAGAACCTGCGTAATCAAATATTCAAAATTTTGGTTAGTCTTACCATGTGCCACAATAAAAGCAAGCAAAGTGTCTTCTAAAGGACTCCTAGAAGATGAAGGTGCATGATATGGTGCAGGATATGATCTAGGGGGTTGTGCAGACGGCTGGTTTTCAGACTTCCATCTAAAATTGGGGTGATTGCGCCACTCTAGATTATAGATATCGGAGAAAGGTAAAAAATGTTTCTTATACATACCTAAGGCATTACATTGTTCCTTATACATCTCTCTCATCTCAGCAAATGTGGGAAACTCTTGGGCGAGGTGATCTACCCCGCCACACACAAAACATGGTCTAAACGACTCTGCATGATTAGCCAAGTGTGTTGGCTTTAAGTTCTTAGACTTTAACATATCTAGCTCCCTAGTGAGCATCTCAACCTTAGCCTTTAGACTATCATCTTCCCTGAGATGATAAATTCCACCACCATTTGGGTTTCCTGCAGGTCGTGACGTATTTGTGCTCTCAGTAGCACTAGGTCCAATCCAAGTATGAGTTTTTTCAGCAAGCTCATTGAGGTATTCTATGGCCTCATCAAAATCTTTATGTAAGAACTCACCATTACACATCATCTCCACAAATTGGCGCTCCCTAGGTGTAAGTCCTTCATAAAAATAGCTCACTAAGCGCCAATTCTCATACCCATGGTGAGAACACATACTCAACAACTCCTTAAATCTCTCCTAAGACTGATACAAAGTCTACTGTCCTTTTGTGCAAAGGTGGAGATTTACATTTTTAAAGTGTTGGTCTTATGTTGGGGAAAATACTTATTAAAGAAGACCTGAGTCATCTCATTCCATGACCCAATAGATCGTGGTCTCAGCGAGTATAGCCAACTCTTAGCTCTATCCTTCAAAAAGAAAGGAAAGAACTTAAGTCTCACAACGTTATCAGTTGCATATTGACTATGAAAAGTTACAACTACTTCCTCAAACTCCCTAATGTGCACATATAGATTTTCATTTTCCAAGCCATGAAAAGTAGGGAGTAACTGTATCATCCCTATTTTAAATTCTAGTTGGTGAGTATTAGCTGGAAACATAATGCATGATGGTGTAGTTGTGCGTATAGGGTGGAGGTAATCATGAAGAGTCCTAGTTTCGTGCTAATGAAATGCTTATATAGGGTAGGAAAAAATCATAATGTCTTCATATTCCCGTATACAAAATGACTAAATTTTAGGACTCATCTTGGAAGCCACGTATGCACTTCAGGTGTTCGAATTTAGAAATTCTTATTAGAAACAACTTTGTATCCCTTTAAAATAGCTTTCTAAGAGCATTCACATCCGATTCCCTAAATTTTTTCCTAAATTTTAGCTAAAAAGGACACTCCCTATAATTTTATCCTAAATTTTACTCATTTTTAAAAAACCTTCTACATCCCATTCCCTATCATTTCTCTATTCTATTAAAATAATATTCTTCTATTATTTCTTTATTACTTTTTTCTCTCAATTCCATTTTCAAACTTAACTACTTAATATTTTTTCTTATGTTTTGAACTATTATTATAGTGAATATTTTAAACAAAAATTTAAATTATTTTTTTAAGGGTTTAATAATATTTTTAAAATTAATATTTTTATATTTTAGTAATTTTTTAAATTATTTTTAAAAATATTATTTAAAAGTATAATAAATATGAGTATAAGAGAAAATGTAGTTGATTGAAAAAAGAATTTATTTTATTTATTTGAATAAAATATTAATAAAAAATGATTTAGGGGAGTTCATTTCCTAAATCAAAATCCTAAAATAGGGAATGGGATGGGAGGGGGTTTTTGAGCTTTTCCCTAAATTTTTTCCTATAATTTAGGGATAATAGTGGTATAGGGAATGGGATGGGGATGCTCTAACGCATCAAGAATCGCATCAATCCTATATTTGAGCGGAAATTTATTATCAAAATACTAAAGTATGTACAGGCTATCTTCTAGCGAATTTCAGACTGACTTTTTCTCTTGATTTGAATAACTCTTAAACCCCATCATTATCCTTATTTGAAGAGTCCTACACTCATTGAAAGTTTTTAGGTTGTTCTAACGTCTTGCCCACTTGAAAGTCCTTTAAATTTGACTGGATTTAGACTTGCTCCTTTATAGACTTTAAAATTAAACATAAAAATCTGTTCAAGAGTATTCCAAAGTAAATAGAAACTCAATTCAAGAATACACATTAATTCCTATGATTCTTATTCACATTTTAGCATTTTAGTCCAATAATAAGATATTTAGAGTGCAATTTCATAGATCATCATCGTCCACCAATTCCTGCTCCAATAGTGAGATCCAATCCCCTGTTAGTCTTTGGTTTATCCCTTCCACAACAACGATTGTGGAGAATGCCCAGCAACTTCTGCAGCTCACTTGATCTTTGGTCAGATCGGCAAACCGGTTCAACCTGAGCTTGTTGGTCCGGTTCTTCTCGGTGTCATGTTCGTCGATGAACCAGATACTGTCCTTGAAGATCTTGAACCTCTTCTCCTTCTTGCCAAGATCAAATATCCACATCCCAGAATATGAAACCTGAGTAGTTCTGGCAAAAATCCCAGCATGAAGAGCTCGATGGTATTCTCCATCTCAATGAACATCACCTCTGGATTTGAAAATGCCAGTTTTGATACGTAACTGGACAATGTTGGTTTCACACTCACCAATTTCCCCATCAGGACATAGCCGTGATGCTTGATCTTTTGAGAGGAGAAATTAATTTCGATTCTAGATTTTTCAAAACAGAGGGAAGGGGGATTTCTTTGGGAACAACTATCGTGGGCACTACCACTATCTCCTCCACCTTTACTACCTTTTCTTCTTCCTCCTGAGCAGTTTGGTCTTCGCAGACCAAGAGGAGATTTGCAGGTTGTAATATAGTCAAACTGGTTTTTGGTGGTGAGGGTGAGGGGTTTAAGGGAAGTGAGGGAAGATGAATTTCTTCAAAATACGCATCCATGGACACCGCCACAGTCTCTTCCACCTCTACTGCCTTTTCTTTACCTCTTCTCGAAAAATCTGCTGATTTTTGTTTCATCAACTTTTCAATCATATTAGTCCGATTAGGAATATTTTGCTACTTTGCCAACCAGTTAAGCAGCATTTTTGTCAATTCGTTCAAACGGTGATGAAGCTCCTGAAGACTCTTCTCTTGAGAGTTTAGAATTTCTTGCTGCTCGAATAGTGTGTCTTCCTCCATGAATCGTTGGCTCTACTGATACCACTTGTTATGAATCCTATTATTTATTGTAATGACCCTTGTGATTCCTTCTTTGTGTTGTAAATGGGCTGGTATATAATGGAAGAGAAAAGCTTGGGGCCGGACGGGTGTTAAAGGTATTTTCGTACCAACCAATGATAAGGTGCCACATAGACACTCCGTGAAGACTAAGGGCAGGTTTGGGCGCTCAGATATCTCATCCCAAATCTCAAACTGAGATGAGACACATTTCCCAAACAATCACTTTCAAAAATACTCAGAAATCTCTCTCACTGTTTAAAACATCTCAATACTGTTTATAGACATGACATTAGGCCTGAAAAGCAGCGTCTGTCCCCTCCCACATTACTCCCCCCCCCCAGCGTTCATCCGTGCCCTTCTCCTTTCTCCACGAAAGGCTTGCGCCGTCCCCCAAACAAACTAGCGCCGTAAAACAGACTTCTCCCTCTCGTGCGAATGCCCTCGAAAAATCGCCCAGAAATGCCCCAATCGCAAAATCTCAAATCCATTCCTCATATGCGTTTGGAACGACGACATCGTTAAAGAAAAATCCCCAGAAATACTTGTATCGGATCATGCCAATCGATTGGCGTCCAGTGTGCTGACCCACGAAGATCTGAGATTTCTCACATTCTGGCGGAGGAGGTTACGACGAAGCTCACAGATTCTGCAGAGGTAAGCAACTTCACAGCCCCTACTTTCCCTCTGCCCCATACGGCCGTGCGAATCTCTGAACATTTTCTTGTCAATCAAGCAGGCTATTGTTGACATTGACCAAGTCGAATCTCAAAGCCCTAAACAAAGGCTGTTCTGTAGAGTGAATGGTCACTGAGCTGACTGCTGCTGCTCAAAAATAGACGTTTCGAATATTGCAACAGGTGCAATAGGATTTCTCGTGAGGATGATACGGTTGGGTCTTATCGAATAGAGGACAATGGTGTATAAAAGAGCAGCGGGAAATAGAGAGGAAGACACTCATATGAAGCGAATCAACCCTCACAGGAGATTCCAGAAATCTCCCCGTCATTGCCTCCATAACTGGACCGCCACGGGTCCTAAGACTCGGTCATACCAGGTGAGTTTCTCTGCAACGACCCATATTGAGAAGTTTTGGTGAATGCATTCTATAAGTACATAATGAAATACTGGAATTAATTCTAGCGTATTATCATATATATACTACCTGCTAAGATCGTAGTGGGGTATGGTCATTCCTAGTTCGGTTTTGTTTTCATTGTAAATGTGTGATTGTGATTTCTTTAGAAAGACACCCTGGAGTTACCCATGTTATCCATTGATAACAGTACTCTGATTGGGATTCTGGGATTGTGATGAAGTCATTGTGATATGGGTTAAACGGGAATCTTTTGCAGTTTTGGTGAAATTTCCTCTGTCATTGTGCTTCTGCTCATGTGTTTTAAAGGAATTCATTGCAGGGGCAAAATAGGTTGGTAGTTGTAAACAAATGGAACTACCCCCCTCTGAATACATCACTGCAAAACAGAACCTGTTGATGTTCTGGTTCAGTACAAAGTTTTAGGTCAAATGGTTGTGTCTTTACTTTTTTAAATTTTAATAGAGGTGCCTTTGTTCTGTGGTTAGAGGTGGAGAGCTTTGAATTTATAGAGGGTTTTTTCTGGATGCACGTTTGCTTAATTGATTTTGCTCAATTCTGAGAAATTGAACTTAAAACACTCATTGATCCAACAGCTGGTAGGGAAGTATCTTTCACTTGTTAGCTGCTAGGCACGTATACAATATTGACATTCCCAGCTGTTATACTAATTTAGGTCATGCGTACTGTCCATATTTTATTGTTATAAGGTAAATGTTTTTGTCTAATGTTGTGCTTAAACACCTAATCATGCCAGCCATTCCCTCGCAGAAAATATATCAGAATTAATATATATATGAAGTGGTTAATATCATGGCATGGATTGATAAAAATTCTGACTGGACATCTAATTCAGCATGAACAATCTTTCATCCATGCTTTTCTTTTTCATTATTTTATTTGTACCCATTCCTGGCGTTAACAGCTGGGCAAGCAAACACAAAAGAGCAGTAATAGATGGTAAAAGTTGTACTGCATGTCGTTAGTAGTCTATCCTCTGTCCAAATTGGTTTGATTTTTTTTATAACCATTTGAATAATATGTTTTACGGCCTGTTGATCTTTTGTACCTGGTTATTTAGTTCATTGTTTGTTTAATGGCTAGTTCCCGTCTCGTTTTCTTCTTGTAGCGTTATTACTTGAGGCGTTCTACGACTTCATCCTCGAGACAGGTATTGGACCTTCTGCTTTATACACAATAACATATCTGGCCTGTATAAATGAGACATAGGTTGCAATGTATAAACTACATTCCTGGTGTCCTTATATATGAAATTAGTTTGAGGGATCAACTTTTGTTTAAAAATTTATGAAACTGTCAGATTTCTGTGCTCATGTTCAGTGTTTTTTATATACCAATAGTTCGCACAGCATCTTCCCATGCATCAGTATGAAATGTTTTTATTATTTCCATGTTAACTGATTTTCGGGTGTTAGATCATTCTAACACCCGAAACTTAAAACTGTCCATAAATGAAAACTGCCCTAAACTTAGATCATTCTAAGCCATTTCAGCGCCCCCTATTTGGTTTCAATATAAAACGCCCTCATTTGAAAATATATTAGAAGCATATGGACAATGATACCATCGAAACCCCACGTGATCGGGATTTATGGAGCGATGGGTTTGAGGATGTCCTCGTTGACCTCTTGTACGAAGACACCCTCATGGGTAGATTGAGAGGAGGGAGGATTACAACCGCTGATAATCTGAGGCTTGCTGAACGACTGTCTGCGATTGGCCCAAAAAAATTCAATTGTGACCAAGTGAAAGGGAAAATTGGGAGGCTCAAGAGAAGACAACGCGAGTTTACTGATCTTATGAAACAAACCGGTTTGGGGTGGGACCCAGAGAGGAAGGCACCAGTTGCTAGTGAGGAACACTGGGCAAATGCTATAAGGGTACGATCTATATCTGCTGTGCTGTGTTCATTTTCCTTTTGGAATACATATTGTGATTCTAATTAATGACAAATTGATTATGTTAGGTTCGTTCATCGTGGAAACATTATAAGACCCATGGATGTCCAAAGTATGAACTGCTTTGCGCAATTTTTAGTTGTTCAGTTGCCACTGGGACAATGGGGCGAGCATCGACCGATCCTGCCCTAGATAGTGACGATGAGCGGTTGCTTGAGAGGGATATGCAAAATTCTGGGCAACCAGTGAATGATCAAGAACCCTTGCATTCACACATACCATTCTCCGCCTCCTATGCCAGCGGGTCTCGCAGACGACAAAGGGGAGGGCTGCCATTTGAAAACGATGGCCTTCATCAGCAAATGAGCGAAACGCTTGATGAAATTAAACGTAGTCACGAAGCGAGACGGAAGGCTGCTGAGGAGGTTATGGAGTCGAGCAGGTCAAGGAAGCGAAGTAAAGGTTTTGGCACTAGCATGGAGTCGGATGGAGCGTTTGATCTCCAGATGCATTGTATGAGGTTGTTGGAAGAAGTGCAACCTACCCTACCTCCTGATCAATCTAACAAGGCCTTTGACCGTTTATTGAGCACTCGGGTCCAGAGATCGTTCGTTTCAATCTCGGATGAACGCAGAACTCAGTGGGCTTGGAGTCTAATTTGATGGTGACGCCGATTGTCATTTCCCACTCCTGATCCTACAATGGTTTTCGAGCTATTAACCATGTTGGTTTAGCAACTATCTTATTAACCCTCTTATCAATTTAATCATGCATGTCTTTGATTTATTTCAGTCTTCATTCTGACATTTCACAAACTGTTGAGGAGGTGATTTTAGGCTTTATGAACTTGTTTGATATTGTTGTAATTGAGTATGTTCAGTATATTAATGGTTATTGTGTATGTCATTATAATGCTCAACTGGATGTGCGTACATATCATTTCAATTTCTTTGCTGGATTTAAGAAACAAATTGAGCTAAGGCCTCTTGGTCACGTACTTACCCGAGGATGGGGGCATAGCGCCAGGCTGCTTTGACAGAGCAGCGACAACCCCATGCTCTTGTCGATGGAAGGATAACGGACCAGGGCAATCGCGTGACCCAATAAGACCCGGTTGAATTGACATTAGCTGGACCAACTAATTTAGGTCATTTCATTTTTGCAAGTTCATGTGCTCATTATATAACCAACGTCCAAATCTCATATAATTTGTTTGCTATAATGGTTGGAATGGAAAAGTTAAGTTGGGATGGGGATACCTGAGTTTGCAGTTTTTCCTGGTAAAAAGCAGCGACTGAAGTGCATCTGTAACTTGCCCAATCCGAACATTACTCCCAGCTTCAAGTGGCTTCATAAATGAAAATTGCTTAGCTCCGTGGCTTCAACTCACGGTCCTGACTGCTAAAGAAACACCCTTTTCCGCTGCACATTTCCGACAATTGGGCCATGAATGAATTGGATTTGAGAGTTTCGGCCATAATGAATGACATGTCGCTGGGCCATGAATGAACAGGAAGCTGCTTTGCTTAATCCTGGGTCGTTGCACACAACGTAAGGTACACATGCTGGATCGTTGCACACAACGTAAGGTACACAGGCAAAAAGGGATGGTAGGATCCATATTGCTGCTCAAAACTGGCTAGGAATTCCCACTCTTCTGCACCGACGATGGGCTCCTCTGGATGTTGTGCTGGATGGTTCAATGGTAGAAGTTGATTTCATCTACCTACCATTGCTCTTGAAAAACCTCCTATAATGTTCCTGGGAAGGCTTACCATCCAGCGTACAATCTCATTGCAAAAAGCCTCTGCTGCTCTCCTGTTTTCCCTCACAGAGGATGACATTGTTCCCTACACACTCCCACAAAGACAGCCAAAAACTGGAAAAAAAAAATAAGTTAGAGAGTGAATGCCTATTCTTGCTATTTGCTTTCAAGAGCGGTCTGAGATGATGCTGTGACACAGTACAGCCTCTTCAAGTAAAATAGGGTTATCGACAAAGATTCGACATGGCCATCAACTTTTCTTTTTCTTTTTATTACTTTTAGTTGTTAAAGAGGGACAGGAGCATTAAAAAAGAACGAGAAGATGCCTCTTCTTTTTGGCTTCTACAGAGCTCTAAGAGGATGCTTTGCTTATGATGCAATCCACCTCTTAATTCTGGAAGAGACTCATGTAGTGGTTGGCCATCAATGCATGCGTGTTTAGTTTATCTAGGATATGGCAGCCAAAGATTTCTGTGCTTCTTAAAAGTATTGTTCAAAGACATTTTGATTTGCTAACGCTCAATGCTGGGAGTAGATTTCATGAATATAAGAACAGACTCAAGCGAAGAAAGATGACAATAATACCAGGAACCGTGGCAGAGGATCACACATGGACAACAGATGAGAGGCTTGTCCATGTAGAAATAAGTAGTTATTCAGCAAATTAAACAAGACTATAGTGCTTTAATTACAGAGGTTTGGTACAAGAAATGGGCATAAATTTTCAATATCGAATCCAAGTTCCAAACAGCTCGAAAGATTCCTGCCAATCACATATATATCTGTGCATGAAAATCTCTCAAAAAAGCTTAAAAAACCCAGAAGTTAAAAAAGAAAAGAAAACTATACTACTTGCAAGGAAAAGTAAACCTGCAAGTCTAATACCCATTCCCGAGCTTTCCATTTAATTTATTAGAGTTGAAAAAACAGATACTCCTCCAATAATTCCAAGTACATTTGGTTGGCTGAGTAGGGAATTTGGGGCTTGATATCTTTTTATACCCATTCCCGAGCCCAATAGGATGTCCACATATGTTTATGCAACTCATCTATATTTCATAATATGTTTTATGCAGTGGATGACAGCAGGTAGACGGAAAAACCATTTATAATAGTGCCCGCCATTATGGACCATGAAACCAGCTCTGCGGAAACCCGATCGATTGAGACCAACAGCGAGATAGACGATACTTCATCAAGTATCTCTCATAATAGTGAGGCGGATGAGTTTATGCGGACATATCCCTCTAGTGGAGATGAAGCGGCAATGCAGGAGGTAAACCTTATTAATGTGATGTACTCAACATCTCAGAGCTGGGGGCGTCGGGTTCCAATGCCCCACCACAATATAGGTCTACGGGGGGACCAATATATTCAAGCGGTGTTGAATGGAAACCCGGCGAGTTGCAAAGAGATGTTTCGAATGGAAGTACCTGCATTCCGGTATGTATGCGACCTGTTACGTGGGTCATTAATTATGGACCCTACAGAGAGGGTCTCAGTGGAGGAATCATTAGGCATTTTTTGCCTACTCGTTGGCCATGCACAGGGCCAACGCATCGTAGGGGACCGTTTCCAACATTCTAGCGAAACTATTAACCGACACGTTGTGACGGTGATGCGCTCGCTACATGAGCTAGGCCGGACCGTGATTAGGCCGACACACACTCACGGGGTCCATCCGTACATTGCAGGAAACCATCATAATTATCCATGGTTTGAGGTAATGAATTATTCCGCTTATTTCAAACTTTTTTTATTTGAAATGCATATTGATCTTTGATAGTGATTTAACAGACACATAATTATGGTTGTCTTTTGATATAATTGAATGTAGAAATGTCTTGGTGCGTTGGACGGCACAATGATATCAGCTTCTGCACCAGCTCGTAGGGCCAACGCATATAGAAATCGTTATAATCGGATTGCACAAAATGTGTTATGCTTATGTGACTTTGATATGAAGTTCACGTATGTGTATACTGGATGGGAAGGCACAGCCCATGATGCACGAGTTTTTCTGGATGCCCTTAGTCGAGCTCGGAATGGATTCCCATGGCCAGATCCAGGTACCTTCATCTGTTACACTTGCTATTGCTCTATAGTGTAAGATATCTTTATTCAATTATACATCATCTTGACATTTGCAAGACCGTATAGATGTAACTCATGGGTATATCGACATGTGTTGCAGGATATTATTATCTCGTCGATTCGGCATTTCCTTGTATTGAGAAGTTTATGCCGCCATATCCACGAGAGAGGTATCATCGATCTGATCGTTATGGTGCCCGCCAGTTCCGGGGTTATAAAGATTATTTTAACTTTCGTCATTCCTCGCTGCGCAATGTTATTGAGCGCACATTCGCGCTTCTGAAGAACCGATTTCAGATATTAGAAGCGATGCCTCGATATCGCCCAAGTAGGCAAGGGATGATCGTGACCGCATGTTGTACTCTGCACAACCTGATTAAGACGGTGACGCCGAATGATGAATACATTCAGCGTGCATTGGGGCTTCAGTTAAGTGGAGGAAATACGCCTGAGGGAGAGGATGTGGACGAGACGGAAGAAGTGGTAGACATGTCTCATGAGTCAGCCGGAGCGATGGCTGCACAGAGGGATGGGATTGGGATTCCTATGTGGGCTCACCGGAATGGGGGATGAATGCTTCGCCATGCTTGTAATTGTTGTTAATTGTACTGTCAATATCACCGTGGGGACCTAAATTTATGTGTTTATTTCGTCTAGCGTTCTATGTATACGATCATGGATGATCGTGATTTTGATATATATATGCACGTTTATTATCCGAATATTTTATTCCAAAAGCAAACAATGCATTTGACTATGTTATTGTCTATAAGTGATTTGTACACAAATTTGGTTGTTTGCTTCGGTTATTATAGGGGAGCACATCACGTGGTAAATATGGAGCATGTTCTTCATTAGTGCAAAACAAGTAATGATGAGAATGGATGACAACCACTACATTCATGCGAACAAAGCAAGTAATCCTAAAAATTAATTACAATAGTCAGTGGACAAGTTTTGACGTTAGTGCAACATTAAACGGTTAACATTATCATTAACCTTGGAAAATTTAAAACAAACTAATAAAGCAATAAATAAAACCCAAGACCCTATCAACGCACATTTGTACTTGGTCTTCATAGATTGGAATCTTTGATGTTCCATTCTTGCACGTTCATCTGCGATCCTTTCGTTCCTTCGTTCTGCTAACTCTAGGGTGCGCTTACAACAATCCGGTTGATTCCATGCAAGATCATGCCATTCGAAAAATCCACACTGCTTTTGAGCCTTATAATGTCGACAATTAGAAAACCTCCGACCAAAACTGTTGGGCTGAGCGGACGTCCGCAGTTTGGAGGGAATGCCACAATAACAAAGTGGTATTCGTCCCTGGCTCACTCCACCTTCTGGCCTCATAGGGTGATTATTAGAACTGCTCACTCCACTACAACTTTCCATATTTCTTGCAAACAAAGCAGAAAAGGGCAGGTATAAAAACACCTCATACGTTAAACTACAATGTAGAGTGAATAACCATAAAAACCAGTTCTCTAAACTACACGGATGCACATTTTATTGTAAGAACAAGTACTTCAACTCTCAAAGCCCATCCTTGTAACTGGTTCACATTATTTCTCCCAATGTATGCGGGTACTTATAACTAAATGCATTGACACATGAACTGGCATTATACTAATTCATATGTGTATGAATAACAGGTGAGGAACATTTCAGCGCTCCCATCTTTCACACTTCTATGTTTGTATTCCATTAACATAACCCAGCTCTGATTATTACTCATAACGAGAACTGGTTTTGTGTTTGATAATGCAGGGCCATTAGGCACGGACAGTGTCAGATGCTGTTTATGTTCTTGATGTCATCGCAGGCATTGACTACAATGACAAGGCGACAATTTCTCCTTCACGATACATTTGGTAATTGTGGCTATGCACAATTTCTCAAGGCTGACGGGCTCCGAGGAAAGATACTGGGGATAGTGAGAAATCCCTTCTATATTGGGATCGGCAATGATACTAACGTATGGATACAGAGGAACCCTCGATGGATACGATGTTATTATGTTTACATCGACCCATCGAGCTGCTGAAATGGGGATGAAAATCCCCAGAAATTTACACCCTAAAACAGGTCCGGATTACTGCACGTAGAGGACTGAAGTGATCAAAACATCAACAACAAAGAAGCATAGACAAATCTGGGGAAAAAATAATTGACGAACCCAGCCCATTTCTGAAGACACAGATACGAAACCTACCCTGCACAAATCACTGCAAATCTAGGTTCGTTCATCAGAGGGGCCAAACCAGCAGTGCTTGAAGGGAAATGTTGAAACCCTAAACTCCACCTACGAAAATGTTGAAACCATTACCCCCGGGAAGGCCTGCGAAACTTACCGACGGTTCGACGAAGTCGTGGAGCAGTGGTTCTCGAGAAAACTCTCTTCGGGAAATTTCGTCGCTGCATTGTCTGGGTGCCGCACGATTGGGGTGCTTCTGCTGAGGGAGGAGGGGCGTTCTGAGTAGTCGAAACGAACATGCCAAGTTTTGGTGAAAGGGCAGGCAACGAAAAGAACAAAATATCCCATAAAACAGAGGCCTCGGGAGGATGATTCGGTGGGACCCACAATCCCAATAAAAAAATTCCAAAAATCTCATCTCACTTTACATCCAAACATATCTCAATGGGACCCACTTGCATTTCTAAAACCAAAAATCTCAAAAATTTCAACTTTTTCATCTTAATACTATTCACAAAAATCTCAAAATTCTCATATCATCTCAACATCCAAACCTGCCCTAATTTTGAATCTGCATACTCCCGATTAGTCTTTTTATTTCCTGCTTTCCCCCTCCCCCCATCCTCTTGTTTCATTTCTTGCGTCACTCGACCACCATTACAAGAAATCTCGTACCAATTCCGAAGGCACCCATTAAAATCCAAGGATTTAGAATTCCATGAAACAAGGACTTGCCCAAAAGGGTTACTTACAAAGCCCTTCTTGAGCTCCAAGAGTGCTTCAATGTCTAAATGTCTAAATGCAATTACTACCAAAAACAACATTGTCAAACAGATTGCCTGCATTCCTTCTGAAACAAACCCAACTCTCAAAAACTTCAAAGAGAGAAAGACAGAGACAGAATGTAACAAATTGGACTACGAACGAGAAGTCGAAGTCAGTGCTAGTTTTGCAAGCTGCAAAGCTAAAAGCTCGAAAGACTTGCATTGAAGAATTCAATGGCTACTAACACTAACCAGTAGGAGAAAGAATGAAGAGAATAAATGCCTAATGCAGAGAAGAAAATACCTGTAGGCGTCCAACGTGAGTCGTCGTGGGCGTTGCTTTTGTTCGTCCTCGGCACCCACTTTCATTTTTCGGCAGGAAATGAAACAAAGGATGGGGGAGGGGGAAAGCAAGAAATGTAAAGATTGATCGGGTGTATGTGGATTCAAAATTAGTCTTCCTGGAGTGTCTACGTGGCACCCTATCATTGACTAGTACGAAAATACCTTTAACACCCGTCCGGCCCCAAGCTTTTGTCTTAATGGAAATGATGATGCATGGGATGATTAATAGAGTGCACGGAAGGTGTTTGCTGAAATGTGAAAGTAAGCTACAAGAGAAATGAAAATGCAAATGGCTACGCCTTGGGGGTATTCGAGGTCCCCAATTCCTCCAAGAAAACTGAAAATGGTTTCTGCAATAATGTTCCAGATAACTCTCACATTTCCCTCTCGGCTCCCATATACCCTCTCTCTTTAGCTCGTCCAGCATAATGCATAACATAAATAAGGACTGATAAAATGACAGGAAAAGAAACAGTAATAAAATGATAGACTACAAACTAAGAGCTTAAAGAAAAACGCATGGCTTAACTAACTAGTAATGCAACATTTCATTCTTCTTATCATTAGACGGCACCGTTTTCTTAGCAAGCTCCACGACACCATTTTGCATCTGGTTCCTAAAATGATTGCTATAAAAAAAATAAATAAAAATAAAAATGGGGGACATAAGACTTACTCTATTGCATCTTTTGGAGGATGAGTGAATAGAGGTGCTGCTAAATGCTTAAGAAATGAGGCCTAGACCCCACTTTTGAATCCGGTTTAAAGTTTCTTCTCATTTCTGTCTGTCTGTTGATTCTTGTTTGGAATGTAACGAAGATCTCGTTCCTAGTCAGACTATGAAGATTTTTCTTTGAGACCCAGATAGCCCCCAAAGTTTTTCTACCAGTTCTATTTTTAATTATTATTTTTCTTCTTGTCTGAAGGGGTTAACGTTTATATGCTTTCTCATCTTAACGTTTATTACTAAAATCAAGTATGGTTTTATGACTGTTATTTTAGAATATAATTATATATATAATCATTTATATATATAATTTATCAACTATTCCGAATTCATACACCGATATTGAAATATTTCATTGCGTGACCGAAATTCAAAACTCTTTAAAACTTTGGTCTAGATTGCTTCGTACCACAAGTGATCTAAAGCTTTTGTGCACCTCTCTCAACAAGGGTACGGTTCAGTAACTCTTAAAATATAATCCTATATTCCTGAACTTTTAACAAGCCCAAACTAGCCCATATGAGTCTACCACAATGCTCACACAAGATGTAGGAAGGCACGGTAGTTCTTCAGGTAAGTACGAAGTAGATAAATAGATTGGTTATGTATAAATGGATTGATCCATGTCGGGCTTTACGGTCTACCAAACGCACATCATATTTCAAAAGAGTTGGGCGCCATTGCAGTGATGTATAATAAAATGAACAGATAGAAAGGATACATATATTCAAATGCACAAACTGTCAAATGACGTTTCTTCAATTCTCATTCCCTGAAACACAGCAGTTTGGTGCCTTTGAAAGATATGGAGGCAGAGCCCAAAATTACAACATTTTTTAAAAAATAAAAAAAAAATCAATTGTTCCCAAGAGAATATTGGGCCTAAGAAATATTTCATCACACAGTTATTCAAACAAAGCAGGAATTTCTTTCCTTTTCTTGCCCAATTGAAGTAAATAAGTGATGTATTTGGAGGTTCAACCTCCCAAATCTCTTATGACTCACTTAGCACTGGCAAGCTGGGTGCGGAGGAGCTTGGCAGCAGCAACCATGTTTTTGAGAGCAGGCTTAACCTCAGAATACTTGCGAGTCTTTAGTCCACAGTCAGGGTTAACCCACAAGATGTTTGTCTCGAGCACAGCAAGCATCTTGTTAATACGGTCAGCAATCTCCTCAGTCGATGGTATTCTAGGGGAGTGGATGTCATAGACACCAGGGCCAATACCAGCACCATACTTGACTCCCTCACGGAAGACCGACAGGAGCTTCTCATCAGAACGGGAGTTCTCAATGGTGATCACATCAGCATCCATGTCAATAATTGAGTGGATGATGTCATTGAAGTTAGAGTAGCACATGTGGGTGTGAATCTGTTGTTGTTGAAAGATTAAAAAATAATAATTGAAGCAATCATAATGAAACAAAAAGCTAAACAGTGTCTGAACGAAGGAGAAAGAGATAAACCTGGGTAGTATCCTTGACACCACAGTTAGTGATCCTGAAAGAGTGAACAGCCCATTCCAAGTAGTAAGCTTGCTCAGACTTCCTAAGGGGCAGCCCTTCTCTTAAAGCAGCCTCATCGATTTGGATAACATTAATACCAGCTTTCTCAAGATCCTCCACTTCATTTTTTATGGCCAAAGCTATCTGATAGCAAGTCTCATATCTGGGAAGAGGAATACGTATCATGTTAGAAAATTGGGGCTAGAAGCCATCAACAGGAATAATTTGCCACTCTTTCTTTTCTTTCTTATCTGTTTAGTTCTTTTACACTTTCAAATAATGGATCAAGGTCATTCATACCTTGGCTGGTCATTTCGAACAAAGGACCAGTTAAGAATGGTAACTGGTCCAGTAAGCATTCCTTTCATTGGGCGAGCAGTCATGCTCTGAGCTGTAGAGGACCAGAAGACAGTCATTGGCTTGGGGCGGCTCACATCACCATAGATGATGGGTGGCTTCACACAACGAGATCCATAAGATTGCACCCACCCATTGACGGTAAAGGCAAAACCTGACAACTGCTCTCCGAAGTACTCAACCATGTCGTTCCTCTGTGAGGAGTTTCTTTCCACAATTAGTTAAGAATATTCTCCATGATTAGGAGCAACACGTTAGATATCCTATATATTTTTGTTCTATATTATTTAATAGGTAAGAAACCACGGAGAACAAAAACGTAACCTAGTCATACACATTGCACTTCAAAATTTTAATTAGAAATATTACATTTAGCACCTAGAACTACCATTGTGTTTTCATTTGCATCTCTAATTACAAAAACCAGCAATTGACATCCTAAACTACCAAGTTTTTACAATGTACAGTCTCGGTTCGGGCTCGACCACAGTTAAGATTGATGAAAAATAGAACACTGACACAATCTTTAGAGTCAAGTTTTGACGGAATGTGAAAATTGTCAAGATTTGGTAGCATAGGATGTGAATTGAAACTTTTCGAAGTTTTAGGTGCATAATGCAAAAAAGATAGCAATTTACAATTTATGGTGTGATTTCCTCACTTTAGTTCATAAGAATGCATGAGATATTTCATACTTTTTTCTTTAAATAGATTGTGCTATTATAGGAAATCTCACCTCAGGCTCTCCATGAACCAGAACATCAATGTCAAGGTCTTCTTGGAGCTTGACAACTTTGCTAATTTCCTCCTTAATGGCCTTAACATACTCGTCCTCAGAGATCCTAAGGAACATAGATCAGGACATATATTATTTAAACAATCAAAACCTCATGTTGTAATTAAAACAAGGAGATGCCAGCTTGACTAACTTCTTGGCCTTGAACTCACGGCGCACCCTCCTGAGTTCAATGGTCTGAGGGAAGGAACCAATTGTGGTGGTTGGGAGAATTGGAAGGTTGAGATTCTTCTGCTGGGCATCGAGTCTGGTACTCACATTTGTAGCACGGCGGTGGTCAGAACCCTTCAAAGCAGCAGCCTGATAAAGCAAGGAATCAAGACATCATTAATTGCAGAGACATGCAACATATACTCACAATGCAGAAAAACCAAAAACAAAGCACTCACAGCTTTCTGAACAGCCTCATTAGTCACTCTAGGGGAGGACTTTCTTGATGCTTGAGCTGCAGCATTAGAGGAGAAGAATGCCTGAAAACAGAGCCACAAACATTCTTATCAACAATAGCAAAAATTAACAAACTCAGAGCCAAGTTGCCTTCAATGTGGTTGATGTTCGATATTTCTTTCAGAATTACAAACAATAAGTTTCATTAAATTATCAAAAGATATATTTGTTATTTAACCAACCGTCTCTTCTAACTTCAAAAGATTTTTAACACTGCTAATTAAACTATGTTGTATCTACATGATTAATATGGACTGAATCACCGCAATGGGACTTTGTACTTTCAGTGGAAGCACAAACAAAGGGAGGCTACCTCATCCTTGTGACCAGCCAATGCGTTAATGTGGTTGATGTTCGATATTTCTTTCAGAATTACAAACAATAAGTTTCATTAAATTATCAAAAGATATATTTGTTATTTAACCAACCGTCTCTTCTAACTTCAAAAGATTTTTAACACTGCTAATTAAACTATGTTGTATCTACATGATTAATATGGACTAAATCACCGCAATGGGACTTTGTACTTTCAGTGGAAGCACAAACAAAGGGAGGCTACCTCATCCTTGTGACCAGCCAATGCCTTGGCCAACGCATTCACTTCAACAACTTTCTGTGCTGCAAAAGCAAGCCATGATTTGATCTCTTTGTCAAGCTTGGTCTCATTAACTAGATCAACGGCAGTGTGGAGAAGCGAGCACGAGGTAGAAACCACAAGCTTATCTGCGCAAACCAAAAAAAAAAGAACATGATAAATTTATATAATGGTAACATTTTTTACCATAGGTAAAAAAACTGAGTAAAAGATTAGTACCTTTGCCTACAATGCCCTCAAGAGCCTGCAATGTACCAAAAGAAGCAGCAAGATCATTAGCCCAGATGTTCCTTCCATCAACGACTCCAGCAAAGAGGTATTTACCCTTGGGGAATCCACCCCTGATCAAATCAAGAGTATTAGCCCCACGAATGAGATCAAATCCATAGGCAGAGACACCCTTCAAAGCAGTGAGAGTCTTGTATGCCTCAGAGGGGACATCAGCAAAGTAGGTCTCAATGAGCACATTCAAGCCAGATAAAGATGATTCTAATTCAGCGTAGGCATCAGTGAATGTTTGCAATTTGTGAGAGTCAAGATCCATCACAAGGGTGGGTTCATCAAACTGAATCCAGGAAGCACCAGCTGCTTTAAGCTCAGAGACCACTTCCCTAGAGATTTATCCATTGATACAAAAGAAAATTTTTAAATTTAAATCAATCTAGATCTAGTAACCAAAAAATAAAATACTATTGTTTTCACATCCTACTTGTAAATAGGAAGGATTTTGCCAAGAAGGGAAAGAAGGGGGAAGGTCTTCTCAACACCCTTTGCAGGCTTAGACAGCAACAAGTAGGACACAGGCCCAATGAGAACTGGAACAGTATCTACACCAAGCTACATGGATATAAAAGAGAGAGAAACTCAATTTTGACATATATTAGAAAAGGAACATTAAAAACAAAGGAACTTGTAATTGCTAACATGGACTCCTACTATCCGAGGACAAATGATCAGAAGCAATCACAAGCTTATATTGCTAGGTCTAGTGCATATTTGTTATATATTCTTTTGATCAGTGATTCAATAGCTTATTTCTTATTTATTCTTACATATATATATATATATAAATCAATAGCTTACAGTCATTATGCAGGAATGAAGTTATACAATAGTCCATTTGGTCCAATAGAATTAATAAATCCCCTTCTAAAACCCCTCCCTACATCCACCCCAAGAAAAGAAAGAGAAAAAAAGAGAGAACATTAACAAGAAATGAACTTCTAATTGCTGTCATGGGTTCCTTCTATTTAAGGAGGATAAATTATAAGAAGCAATCGCGAGCCTAAATCACTAGGTCTAGCTCCTACTTCTTATATTTGCAAAAGAAATAATACCTATTTTATACATCTAATTATAAGAAGCAATCAGCCCACTGTCAACATATTTGCAAAAGAAGACTACTACTGTTGCTAAATTTTCCATAGAAAAGGTTGCTACATTTACAGTCCTGATATCTTAATTATGTGCCAGAAAATACTTATTTTACATGACTAATTAATCATCTACTATTACAAATTAAATAAAGAACTAAAATATAAACATACAGCCTTGGCTTCCTTGTATTCCTCCACTGCCTTGTGAGAAGCATAAGAGAACTTCACATCAGGTCCCAATTCAGGGACAATAAAATGGCTGCATCAACAAATTAACGATAGTTCAACACAGAAACAAAACAAACAATAACAATACTTTAAATATTTTCCTCACACGGCATCTAAAAAATGCCAACACTTACTAGTTGGTGTCAAACCACTTGGTCATTTCCATAGCAGGTACAGATGCATTTCCTCTGGCCATAGAGAAAAAGATGTCAAATCCAATCTCACCTCCATTCCAATTGTACCTAGGTGGAACAGCACCGAGCATTGCAGTGGTGTCGAGCAACTGATCGTAGTACGAGAAAGTGTTGCTCGGGATGTGCTTTATCCCAGCATCAGCCATCTGCTTCCAGATCGACGATCTGAGATCAGCCGCAACCTTTTTCAAATCCTCGGCACTGCTTTTCCCATCCCAAAATGATTCCAAGGCAAACTTTAGCTCTCTCTTGGGGCCCATGCGAGGGTATCCAACAATGTGTGAAGCCATTGCTCTAGATCATAAATCAAGACCACGAAGAAGTTTCAGTCCCATTGATCCAAACTACTGGTAGATAATGAGATGCATGCACATGTGATAGATTAATATAAAATTCCCCAGTGAAACTTAAAACTATAGATTAGACGGTAAGGTTTGAACTATAATTCAAAGAGATAAAAACTTCCAAAATCAAATAACTTAATAAAGAAAAGTGATAGATCAATAATTTTAAAGTTAGATCTGTTTTTTTTTTTTTTTATAAGTCAGATCTAAATTTAGATCTGTGATGCATTGGCCTTGAGGAGATGCAGGAATTTCTAGTTTGTGTGCTACACAACAGATTCTATATGCTTCCTCCGCAAAATAACTTGCATTGTGTTCACCAAAATCAGATATGCAATTCGGAAGCTCACAAAGTAGTTGTTTGGGAAAAATTAACTCAATGCACTGCAGATAGGCATGCAAAGCATTTGGAATCTAAGGCTCAACTAAGTACAGAATGTGAATTGTTGGCAACGCAATCATGTAAAGTTAAAGAACACAGATCTAAGACAGAAGCAGAGCACCTACTCTGAAACTGGAAACCAGAGCACGTAAAATGCAAATGACTCAATAATCTTAAACACCCAGAAGCTATTCCCGACCAGATCTATTGTAAAAAGCAATGCCCGGTATTAGATCTACAAGTAACACAACCAGCGAGCACTAGATCCGTGACCCAACATGCACAGTAAACAGCCACTGACGCAAGATATGAAAATGAATCCAAGAGTTATTCACCCACGAATAAAAGAAGACACAATTCGTCACGTTCTCTATCGTTCAAGGCGTCAGAACCATTCTTAACAAAAAGTTCAAAATGGAACGTAACCAGTTTTTGTAATAAATCAATGACGCACCAACAGATCTCGGTGAGGAAAACGGGATTTTGAAAGAGACCAAAGAGAAGGACCAAGAACAACTCCTAGATGAGTTCTTACGACGTCACCTTTATACTAAAGAAAGATTGAACTAAGGAAGTAGAACGGGATGAAATATGAATGAGAGGGTTACAGTGAAAACAAAAAAAGCAGATGCTTGCATGGGTAATGAAAGACTGCGAGCGACGAGAGGAGCATCGTACCTCTCGGAAGAAGAATCGTTTGAGTGCGAGAGACTGGCTCTTAGTTCTCGGTTAAAACGAAAGGTGAGGGGAGAGACCGAGTACTCTTGGAGCAGAGAACAGCGCGAGTTCCAAGCAGATGCATCCGTCAGAATTTATAGCGGAAATGGCTTCGTAGATCTGGTGGGAGTGGGGCCGTGCTGGCTATGTTCCAATGGTTGGTGAAAATTGTGACGTATTCCGAATATGCGCTTATTTCATTTTAAACAATTTTATTATTTTTATTTATAATTACGAACTCAATGTAGAATGATGTATTTCGAAATAGCTCTATTTCGATATAGAAATGAGATTATTTTATTTAATTTTAATTAATAATTTTATTTTTATTTATAAATTATTTCAATTCATTTTATCTGATTTTACTGTTCGATTCCAGACAATTAAGATGACTAAATTTAAATAAAAATCAATATTTTTTTACATGTCACGATCCTATATTCTTGTGAAAAATAATATATATCGTATTTGTCATTATTATACTTTCATCATCTTTTTCTTTTTATGAATATACTTTCATCATCTGATTTGATATCAAATTAGTAGAAAACAAAATTATTATTTTTTATTTATTTATCATACAATTTAATATCAGATAATAGATCAGGTGAAAATAATTTTTGTGCAATTTAATATTACAAAATTATCCTTTATTTTTATAGAGTTGTAAAGTAGTTTTTGTAGAGCTGTAAAATAGTTACAAAATAATTGTAAGCGAATCATTTTTTTTTAATAATAATGATATTTAATATGAAAATTAATAGACATACAACTCATTTTACAACTTTTTATATAATTATATTTTAAATTAGGAAAATATTTATAAAATAACATACAAAAATAATATCACTTTATATAAAGATTTTTATTTTTATTATAAAATATAATTATATAAAAAAAATTAAATATGTATCTTTATTGATTTAATATAAGTTGATATTTTACACGTAAATTTAGAGGGTGAGATGAAAGTTTAAAATATTATTATTATTTTAAAATTTAAAAAATTGAAGTGAGATTTAAAAATATTAAATTATTTATTATATTTTATATAAAAATTTTAAAAAATTATAATAATAAAATAAGAATATATGGAATGAAAATTTTATATGACCAAACATACCATGTTTTGGTACAAGTTTTTTATTTATTTTTACTCGGCATCAATAAACCGCATTTTCGTTAATATAATAATATTACCACGCGCCTTTGTGGGCGCGTGGTGAGATATAGATGAATAGAAAAAGACATGGTAGTAGGTGATGATACATTTGAGGGAGGTGGCTCAGAAGTCAAGACTCAAGAGTCAAGAGCCCTATGCCGCAGACGCAGTAAAAAAACCCTGCATATTTTATGTACATACTGAGATTATTTAATTACCTTAAAAATCATATGTTTTGCAGACTTGAGTTTTCAAGATTATATTTAAAAGAAGTAAAATATTTATCAAAATTATATATATCCACTACAATAATAAATTAATTTGAAATTCAATAAATTACTATAAGAGTATTTTCATTGGATTTCTCATAAATTTTCTATAATTTAACTAAAAATCACATTTCTTAAAAAATTTTCTTAAATTTTATTCATCTTTTAAAAATCTTTTACATCTCATTCTTCATCCCTATTTCTATTCTATTAAATAATATTTCTCTATTCTTTTTTATTACTTTTTTCTCTCACTTCAATTTACAATCTTAACCAATGTTTTGAATACCGTACCGGACGTCGTACCGGTCAAGGCACTGGAATGAAATATTTCGGTACCGGTACCGTTTCAGGATAGCGTTTCGGGATAATCGATATATAAATAAATTATATATATAAATATATATATAAATTATATTCTAAAATAATAGTCTATATATAAATAAATTATATATAAATACATATATATAAAAATTATAAATAGTCTAGTCAGAATTAGGGATTAAAAAATAAGTTTGTAGTTTGAAAAAATGAAAAAAAAAAAACACCCAGGCCTAAATATCGGCCGGTACCGGCCTATATTTCGGCCGATACCGGCCGAAATTTAGTCCGGTATGGCCAGTACCGGCCGGTATTTTAGCCGGTACGGAACAGATATAGTACCTGTACCGGCCGGATGGCCGAAACGAAAAATTTCGGCCGTACCGGCCGGTACGGTACGAAATTTAAAACACTGATCTTAACTCCTAAATCTTTTATCTTATTATCTTCTTTTCAAATATCACATTCTACTAAATACTTATATGATTTTGACTACCGGACACCGTATTATTTTTCAAACCAAAATTCGTATTATAAAAATAGTAATTTTTATTAATGTGTGCATTTTTTTTTAATTTCTGTAACGGTAACATTTTTTCTCCTTTCTCTAATCGTAAGATTTTGAAAACTTTTTCAAAATATATCAATTTGAACTCCTACCTCTAACGGTAACTGAATTTGTCTTTTCTCTAATAATAACTTTTTTCTCTAGTCTCAAACGGTAACATTTTTTGTCATATATGTAACAATAACTTTTTCATCTCTATAAATACGCATTATGCCTTCATTTACATTCTCACTATTTCAAGTCTCATTTCATTTAAAGAACCGAATTTCGACAGCCTCTCCTGATCTCTCACTCCCATTATCAAATGGCTCATACATTCTTTCGCAAATTGCTCACATACTTATCATCTGAAGATGAGTTGTATGTTGTTCTTAATGACAAGGTCGATGGACAGTCATCGAGTCATCGTGTTAATCGCCAACGATGTAAGTTTATTCGGCGTGATCATATTCAAGGGCACAAGCATCTATTTTGCGATTGTTTCGCAGAAAATCTAGTATATCCTTCGAATCTATTTCGAATAAGATTTCGGATGAGTCGTTCCCTATTTCTCCATATTCTAAATGGGGTAGAGTCTCACGAGCCGTACTTTTTTCAAAGAAAATATAATGCTGGAAGACTCAGGTTATCTTCTATGGAAAAGATAACCGCAACACTTAGACTACTGGCGTATGGGGTTACTAGAGATTTTATGGATAAATACATACGTATTGGTAAAAGCACCGCAATGGAGAGCCTTAAAAAATTCTCTAAGACAATAGTAAGTGTTTTTTCAGATGAATATTTGCAGTCAACAAATGCTAATGATATTGCTCAATTGCTTGTGGTTGGTGAACAATGGGATTTTCAGGAATGCTGGGAAGCATTGACTGCATGCATTAGAAGTGAAAAAATTGTCCCGCAGCTTGGAAATGTATATACTTAGTCCACATTTATGAACCAACTATTATTTTAAAAGCAGTTGCTTCTTATGATCTCTGGATATGACATGCATTTTTTGGTATGTCCAGTTCACATAACAACATTAATGTGCTAGAGAGATCTTCTATTTTCACGGAACTTGCCCAAAGGTGTGCTCCTACAATCAATTACACAATCGATGGCAACCACTACCAGATGAGGTATTACCTTGCGGATGATATTTATCCCAAGTGGCAAACTTTTGTGAAGACCATTTCATCACCACAAGGGAATAAGAAAAAACAATTTGTGAAAGCATAAGAATCCGCAAGAAAAGATGTCGAGCGTGCATTTGGGGTACTTCAACAATGATTTGCAATCATTCATGGACCTTCCCGAATGTTCAAATTCAATGAACTAACAAATATAATGAAGACATGTATTATTCTACATAATATGATCATTGAAGACGAGTGTGATGATAGTGAGGGTCCGAACATTGAGTATGATCAACTTGATGATGAAGTCCCAGATTATCGCGCAATCATACAACTGAGTTTACGGACTTCATCCAGCGTCATCATCATATTAGAGACACTTCAGCACATCATCAACTCCAAGTAGATCTAATTGAACATCAATGACTATTATATTCCCAACAGTAGACATGTTGCATAATTGATTAGTATTTCTTTCATGTTATAGTGACTATATTTGAGTTAATTAAATTTCAATCCGTATTTCCTTCATGTTAGTATAAACTATATTTGAGTTAATTAAATTTCCATTCGTATTTCCTTCATGTTAGTGGTGATTATATTTGAGATAATCTGTAATATTTTCTGAAATTGTAATAGCCAATTTTCTTGTTTCAAAATATCAATTTACACAATTCAAATTAAAAATTAAACTGTCTTAGTATCAATAATATTGTCATTCATCATTGTCTGAAACAAAAAATAAATAGATAAATAAACTTTTTACAAAAAAAGTTTATCAATCCAAATGTCCTGCATCATTGTGTCTCACCATGATTTCCCTCTGCAATTGCTGTAAATATGACCGTTGCAGTCCTGGCATAGCACTCACGTCCATCATCATAATGCGTTAATCCACTTCCTTCTTGGCGAGCTCTAGTTTCTCCACCTCCAACCTCAGTCTTTCGTCCTCTTGACGGATTTTATTTAGCTCTTTTTCCTTCTCATTTTCCATCTTCTCATTGTCCAACATCAGTCTTTCATCCTCGAGACGGATGAAATTTAGCTATTTTTCCTTATCATACTCCATCTTTTCGGCCTTAAGGCGAAAATACTCTTTCTCCTAAGCACGTGACTCCTCCAAAAGCATATACTTCAGCTTGCTGAGCCCAACAATCTCCTGTGCTGATGTGGTTTGGACATTTCATTTTCATTTCTCAGCTTTCCTTCCCATTGGTCGGTCCAATTTGATCACGTAATTATCTATCACATTATCCCCCTCGAGATCAAAAACTGAATCCACCGTTGTGCGCGAACATCGAGTCGGGGTTGGGGACATCATCTTCCTTTGCTTTGGATCCTCCTTTGTCGAATGCCAAATCCATTTAGATTGGTCCTTTAACAGGTGCCAACAATGCTCGAACTGGAAGGAGCATTTCTCTAGCGATGCGTACATAACCTTGACCTTGTCAAACTTGCATGTAAACAAAAAAGTTTATATTAAACCAATGTATAAAAAAATTAATTATTCATAAAACAAGTAAGAGTATGGATGTTCTACCTTGTCTTGTACCGCCGCCATACTACTTTGATTCAACCATTCAACATGTGCTAGTTTTGCACAAAATTTGTTTGTCGCCTTTTGAATAACCGACCACCGATGTATTAAAGACTTGATGGTCCGATAATTTGTGGTGGTTCTTTAAATTGATGGAAGTATTCAAAAAAAATTTTCCAAAGTTGGGAGTGTTTTTGGTATGTTCCCTGGACGACATCAAAGCTACAATCAAGCCATACGACAAGTAACTTGTCTTCTTCGGGGGTGAAGTTCACACTCCTGACTGATTTCCTAACGCTGATAAGATCGTTATGGGGTAGGGGTGGAGAGTCATTAACAGTCATAGGAGAGTTTCCACTTTATCCACCGTAAGTGGGGTCTAGTTGAGGATCTTTACTTAAGAGGTTAGTAAAGTACATATGTCCAGGGTCTGGTGAATCCATCTCTAAAAATGCATTGAAATGTTAGACACGTAAGCAAGAAGTTTGAGATTTTTTCAATTACCGGCTCAAGAACCAAATGGTGACATCTACGGAATTTGGCCACCTTCTCATGGCTACAACAACCAGTTGCCACAACTTGTTGGTCGTCCTGGTTACCTAGCCATTGAGAAAATGACCATAAATTTCTTGTATCCCCACCAGGCTTTGTCATCATCACAACTGAGGGGGTTTAATTTACACATTATTTTTTTATTACAACATAACTTTCTCAAACAATGACACAACAAAAAAATAATGTAACATAACTGACCAATTCACACATTCACACAAAACAACAACCAAACAACAATGCAAATCACAATAATGCTAAATAAGAGTATTCCCATTAGGTTCCTTTATATCGAATTTATAAATAAATGAGGTTCAGAATAGTGGAAATATTGACAGCATGTGTAAGTAAGGGGCCATTCATATCGAATGGCTACAAAAACCCACTCGAACGTCCATTGCCTTTTTTTCTGGAAAGTACCACAAACTGGAATATGACAATCCGAGTGAGGAGTACCCCGCCATATCGATAGGACCATATTAACACTTGTGAATTAACCCGCACTATAACACCATCATCATAGGCTAATAACAGTCCACTCTCCCGAGAGATACAAAACACTGCAAAGGACCCAACAAAACAGAACAAATTAATGAATGGATAACCACAAACAATGATAAATCATATTCCATAACTACAAACTCTACCAAATTCTCCTCAAAATACAAACTCCACCAAATTCTCCTTAAAACCAAAAACAAAACGATTGAAAAGCAATTAGAGAAACAGATTAAAAAAAATAAATTTGTGTGATAGAATTATCAAATTCTCTACAGCCAAATAGTCAACACAGCCAACCACATTCACAGACAGAAACCCACCATAGAGTATCTTCAAAAAGCCACAATCGCAAACAACAACCAATTGATCAACAAAATTGGTTGGACAGCAATGAGAGAAACATTTTTTTTTTTTTAAAAAAAATCTGTGTGAAATTGCTCATCACTTTCTCGACAGCCAAACAGTGAACACAATCAAAAACCCAATGCAGATCATCCTAAAAAATCCACAATCCCAAGCCTAAATGAATGTTTAGATTAAGAAAAACAATTGGTTTCGCAATGAGAGAAACAGAGTAATTAAAAAAAATAGAGATAATGCATCATCACTTTCTTGGCAACTAAACACTCAAGACAGCCAAAATAATATAGAGAAATCAATGGCAACGCAAGAATAAAAATGAGAAGCGGTTCCCTCAAACAAAATCCAAAATCATAAATCTAAACAAAAGTGAAAAAAAAATGCAAATCAGTGAAAGCATTGCAAGCTTTCTTGGCAGCCAAACAATGAAGACATCGTCGATGCAGAGAGAGAGTTGAAGACCTTCTTGCACATACTTACCTTGATCATGGCGTCGGGAGGAAGAAAAAGGGGAATAGAGAAATAGAGAAGGAGAGAGATATTCCAAGAAAAATACAAGAAAATGAGGGAAGAGAGAAACGGTTTTGATTTTGAAGAAACCGAAATCAAACTTACAAAAATTGCCGATAGAGAGGGACTGCAATCATTGGTGTTGCGAGGAAGGGGCCAACCAAGAGAGAAAAAGACGTGGGATGAAGGCCAAACCGAATGCGATGGGATGTACAGTCGCTCCCCATATATGGGGAACGACTGTACACACCGTAAACACAAACCGCAAAATAGGGATTGGGATAGAGAGGGTTTTTTTCCAAAACCCTAAAATGTTTCCTAAATTATGGGGATGAGGGAGAAATGAGGAACCCAATGAGAATGCTCTAAGTCAAGAAACATGTAAAGAACTTCTAAAAATGATCAAAATTGAAACAATAAAATCTAAATTATTTAATTCCAAAAATAATAATTTCCATTTAAGGAATTACCTGGAATTAGCCCAAAGTAAGGTTTTCTTATTTGTAAGTGAAACTGAATTTAGACAAAGGAAAAAAGAGTATAAATACAATTGTAATGGAAAATAGAGGCAAAATAAAGACTCAAATTGAATTGGAAGAATGATTAAGGAATACTGGATGTGGAAATGCATTATGTTATGTCATTAAATGCATAAATACAAGGTTAGAATTTTAAAAAATAAATAATATCAAAATATAAAACTTGATAAAAGAAATATTTAAATAATTTTTTTTTATTAAGAAATAGAAGCTTTCCTCCACGTAGTTGATGCCACCTCTCGGATTTAAGCCTCCAAAAGGTTGGCCTGACAAGGGGCAACTCATGAAGGTGGAAACCTCTATGTGTGGCCTGCTTGTGGGCTCACCTCAAGGTACAATGGACGATGAGTCTCATTTTAGTGGCCTAGATCTGGTGGTGGCCACACTAAGGCCACTTCAGGCAGGTGACTGGATGTAATACCTAAGCAAAAAATTTGCGTTTGAATATTGAGCTGAGTTGAGTTCTCTAAGAATATCAGTGAGTTGAGATGATAGAGTGAGTTCTGTGGGACCCACCTAAGATGAGTTTAGATGTATTTAGATGTTAAAATAAGTTTAGATATATTTATGGAAAGTTGAAAAAGGTTATGGGTCTCGAGTGTAAAGAGGTGTTGAGTTAAAAAATACTGTGGGTCCCACGTGTAAAGATGTTTTTAGTTGAGATGAATTTAGTGATTTGAAAATTTGGTGTTTGGATGTTAGAAGAGATCTAAATCTAAGTTTGGTCAAGGAACCAAACGTAGTCTTATGATTCAGAGAACTTTAGAGATAATTAGCCTAATAAAACATGTTTGAGATTTAATAATATGAAAGTCCTGAGACTCAGCCCATTAGGATTGAGCAAAATTACGTAAATTGATCAACTGAAGAGTACCAAAGCAACACCCAGCTCTCTCTCCAGGTGAGTTCTCTCTACCTCTCACATGGGTATTCCCTATTTGAGTAGTATTTCCCTTCTTATTCTTCTCACCTCCATCGAACATCCAGAACTATTATAATCTCCACCACACTCCCATCAATACTCAACACTTAGAACCTCATCTGAAACTTCACTTACCATTCGGAATCATCCATTCCTCAGACATGTCATCTTCAAACCACTCTGATATAGACAAAATTGGTAAGACAAGCTGAAGCTCTTACTTGGAATGATCTGCAACTCATACCAGAGGTAGGCCCGTTAACCACTTCTCAAATTTGACTTTGGTAGGAAAACTGATTTCCTCAAGGCCACTGAATAAACACACCTTCCATGCAACCTTTAGAGCGGTTTGGAGCTTTATTGTGCACCTTACTATTGAAGACATAGACATAAATACCTTTCTTTTTACCTTCCCTAATCAATAGGATAAAGAAAGAGTCCTAGCAAATCGCCTATGGAATTTCAAGGGATACCATTTGGTTTTGAAACACTGCCCACCTGGATTTAGCATTCATGAAGTCTCTCTGAACTATGCTATGTTCTGGGTGCAAATACAAGGTCTCCCCATGGAAATGCTTACAAATCGTAATGCTGAGAGAATAAGGCAAGTACTAGGAAATCTCATTGAGATAGACAAAGTATTGGTTTTTGGTGTTGCTCTCAGAGGGTACCTTAGGATGAAGGTTGAAATAAACACTGACAAACCTCTTCCAGAAGGTTTCGACTTACCAAGTCCCAACAGTGGTTTGAAAAAATCCTAATCAAGTATGAAAAACTCTCTAATTTTTGTTATGCATGTGGATGTCTGGGTCATCTAGCTCAAGCTTGCCCCCAATTTTCGGTAATACCAAAAATTTCACAATATGGGTCATGGATGAGGGTAGAGAACAACACATTTATGAAAAAGAATGTAGAGCAAATCCAACGTAGAATTCCTTTGCCACCAGTTTGAATCACTAAATAGCCCAATAATCGGTCTACCAAAAATCAAGCTCCATCGGGTTTTTATCTTCACAAGGGAAAATGGAAGATGTATGAAGAAAAAAGTGCAGGCCATTATGTTGAAGAACAACACCACAATGATGAAGATCTCACTGAAGCAAGGATGAAAGGTTTGGATCAATGGAAAGGCAACAAAGTTGTCACTGAGATGCACTTAAATGCTACAGGAAAACATGCAGGAAAGGGTCTAGTTGAAGATGAATATTGGCCCATGAAAGAGTTGGTGGACCCATTTATTGCAACCAACCATCTTAAAGCCAGCATCCCACCTCACCCGTCTGAAGTCTATCACCCATTGTAGCACACACTTGTCTTTTCCCATATTAATTTAAGCCTTGTAGATCGATTCTCGACAGTCAGATTCGATCAGAATAATCCATTTGTCCCCTACAGCTTCAAAGCAAAAGACCCATTTATCCTCAAATCCATCATCACGGGCCCATCACTCTACCAAGCCATCATATTAAATCCATCTGCTGATCAGGTAATGAGCCCACTCTTTAACCTCTCAGGCCCAAATGAAACTCCTAATCTAGAGCCCACTCTTTATAAACCGAAAGCCATAAATCTGTGGGCTAAAAGCCCAAACTCAGCTAGCCCAATGTATATTCCTCAGCCACTGTAGTCATCCCTAATCTTCCACCTCACAGGTGCTCCCCATCCCACATTGTCTACAAAACAGTAATGTTCCAAGATCTGAAAACCAACTTTGGTGGACTCACAAAAGACAACATCAGTTATACCATGAGTTCCTCAACCCCTCAAGTCCTCAATATCCTCAAACCCACTCCAATCATTTCTAACCTCTCATCTCAGATGTGTACCTCATCTCTTTGCAGCAATCTTGTAACCCTCCAATCTAGCAATCCCGTGGTCCCTGCAAAATCAATGAAAAAAGGGCCACTCACAGCCAACAGCCTCACATCCTCTGTGAAATCAAAGAAACTTCCTCTCCATCATCCCTTAGAGATAACCCAAAAAAGAGGAAAAATACACTTTCTAAGGTAGAGATACCACCAAAAAAGAGAGTTGTGAATTCACTTGCTTTCAATCCCCACAAAAATACTACCTATAGCTTAGAAGACATATTTGCTAATAGGGATGAGGAAACAAGTCTGCTGGGAATGGCACAAGCAGAGGAATTCTGAAAAAAAAAAATGACAATGAGAAGGAAGTCAAGAGGGAAGGTTCTGGCCTCTAGCCTTTGCATGCAGATAAGCAATGGGCAAATACAAAAGTTTGGTAGGATCCCTGGATTCCCATTTTATCTCCTCCGATGCCAATACCTTCAATCCTTCCCATCATCCATGATCCCCTTATGCAAGTTTCTGAGCTGATAATTGAAGAACCTAGGAGATGGAACACCATTCTTCTACAAACCTTTTTTTTCTGAAGAAATGGTCAATGAAATTGAAAAGATTCCTCTTGCCCAAATCAATTTCTTCACAATTAGGGATAGTCTGAAATGCATTCACCATTCTTCTAGAAAATTCTTTGTCAAGTCTGCATACTCCGCTTTGGCCTCTGAAAGTAGTATTGATAACGACAACATTGACCAAAATACTACCGTTCGGAAAAAGAAGTGATCCCTCAAAATCCAAGATAGACTTAAGCTCCTGAAAAGATGTCTTTCCCTTTCTGAAGAACAGGCTCGTTGTCCTATTTGTAAGTCTGCTGAAGAAACCGCTCACCATCTTTTTTTAGAGTGCTCATTTTCTAGAATCCTTGGGAGACAATCTCCTTGGCCAATTAACATCTCCGCTATAGGACAAGATCTCCACAATTGGATTAGATGTACTTTGGCCCCGGTTCATAATCTTCAAGTTCTAGATACTTAAGTTCACAAGTTTCAAATTTTTGCAGTGATTGCTATGGATAACATATGGTTCTATATAAATCAGATTGTGCATGATTCTCTAAATCTTTCTATAGAACAATTTGTTGTTAAAGTAAAGCATTCTTATAATACTATTGTACTGTATTGGATTTTAAAGAAAAAAAAAAGGGGTAGAAAAAATTTGGACCCCTCCCCACTCAGATATGTACTCTATTTCTTTTGATGTGGTCGTAAGACCAAAAGGAAGCACCCCAGTAGTATTTTGTTGATCACACACTGGGGAGACAATTTTCATAGTGGCAAACCATATAGGAAGCTGTAATCCAAATCTAGGTGAGGAGGCGATGACATCTTTCTTAGGAGTTAAAGAAGCACATTTCAGGCAGTTATGGAACATCACAATTGAAAGGGGTTCTCAAAGAACAAGATCAGCATTGACAGAGCTAGAAGAAACTCAAGACTAGATAACAGAGGGTACCATAAGAGATGCAAGATTGCTTCTAAACAATTTCTTGAAATTGGAAGCAAAAAATATATATCAATCTTAGAATCGATGCGCGCATTCCATTGTGCAATGGACATTTTCTAATAATCTTATTGGGAACATCCATTTGACTAGAGTTCCACAATGTTCGTTAGAGTTTCATAGTGGCAAAGACCCATCTGTTTGTAATATTTGATACATTTGCTTGTTTATGAAAGTCTTTTTCGGAGAAAACAAAAATTGAAGAGTACCACATTAGCTCTCTGTTTTTTCCCCCCAAAGCCATATCTCCTACATCACGAAACAAGCTTATGTAATGATTAGATTAGAGTTAAAAATTGAATAAAATATTATTAAAATATATTTTCTTAATATTATTTTTATTTGAGATTTGAAAAAGTTAAATTGTTTATTATATTTTATTTGAAAGTTTGAAAAAAAATGTAATGATTAGATGAGATAAAATAAGATGAGTTGAGATTAACTCATTATCCAAACAAAGACTGCCGCAACCCTTAAGAGGCACCCAAAGCCCCTCTGCACCAACAAGCCCAGCAGTCGCTAAGGCCCCCATAGAGAAAAAGTTAAATTCAAATATTATAAAATTAAAATATAGTTAAAAAATAATTTTTTTTAATATTATTTTTGTTTTAAAATTTGAAAAAGTTGTATTTTTTTGTATTTTGTTTGGAGGTTTAGAAAAGTTGTAAAATTAGGTAATGATTATATGAGAAAATTGAAGATTTGAAATTGAAAAAGTGTTTGCATTTAAGTGATGTTTAAGAATAAAATTATGAGAAATTATGAGATAAATGAGTTTATCTCACTTCTCAAACAAGCTCCAAGTATCATTGATAATTCGATATGCTTAACAATATCTAGCGGTTAAGTGGGATGAACATGAATACCAAAGGTTGACTCATAAAAAATGAGTAGCACAAAAGCTATCTCAAGTACAGGAGGATGTCGCGTAATAATTAAGAATAAATTCCTAGATCGTCTCCTCAAAGAAAGTTACTTAAAATTAAACTCGTTTAAAATGATGAAAATATTCACAAAGAGAAAATAAAAATAATGGTATGTGCAATGGATGGAATAGTGCAACAAGAATGAAAAGTGCACTAGTCATTGACTAGATTCATATTTTTGAATTTTTTAGTGTCGAAATGAAATGTAAAAGACTAACAAATTGAAATTAACAATCAAAGAATCAACTAAACTGAACAATCTTAATTAATCTAAAAATTAAACAATAAAACTTAAATTATTTAAGTCCTAATTAAATTTTAATCAATCTAATATACAATGGAACTAAGAGATTAATAAAATTAAGTTAAGAATTAAACTAGATTAGAAAGTAATTGACAAAATACGAACTAAAAATTGAAAAGCCCCAAAATCAAGATTCTAGGGTTCATCCTTGTATTCAAATCACAAATTCTCCAAATTAATCCATAGCAATTGTAATCACTGTTCAATGAAATGTTAAAGAAGCGAGAAAAATAAATAACACGAAGTAAATAAATAACAAATAAAATGCCCAAAAGTCTAAGCCAAAAATCTCAAAATTACTCCATAAACTTTAAACTAAAATTAAATAAATAGTAGAGAGTGAAAAGAGCAAGCTAAATAAATGGAGATGGAGGTGGTAGGCAATGGAGGAGGCGGCTGGAGCGGCAATTAGATCCTGAAAGAGTTCTTCAAATGTGCGGCACTGATCTAAAAAAGTCTCCAATTTCGTGCTAATGATATGCTTAAATATGGCAGGAAAGAAACCCTAATGTCTTCATATTCTCGCACACAAAATCGCTTAAGTTTTAGGACTCAACTTGGCAGCCATGTATGCGCTTCAGGAGTTCGAATTTGAAAATCCTTATTAGAAACAACTTTGTAGCCCTTTAAGATAGCGTTCCAACGCATTAAGAATCGTATCAATCTGATATTTGAGCAAAACGTTATAATTAAAATACTAAAGTGTGTCCATTTTATCTCCTAACGCATTTTGGATTATGATTCGAATTACTCTCAAACCCCATCATTATCATTATTTGAAGAGTCCTACACTCGTTAAAAGTTCTTAAGTTGTTCCAACGTCTTGCCCACTTGAAAGTACTTTGAATTTGAAATTAGAAATAAAATAATAGAAATTAGAAATAAAATAAAATAAGAATAATAGAATATCAAAAATATGTTGGGCATGTGAATGTACATTGTCCAATTAAATCGCAAGTTATAAAATTAAGCATAAATCATGCTATTAATCAATTTAAATCACAACTCAGATTTATTAATCTTAACCATTTTTTTCATCTAAAACCAATTATAATGTATTGAAATAAATAAAATATATTGGTTGTAAATGTATAAAATATGCAATAATTCTGCTCAATCACACTCCCCAACTAGCTTTTTGCTAATCTTTGAGCAAAATAGTAAAAATTAATTGAGATGAATATTGCATAAAAATCGAAATCCAAACAGAAACAATCAAACACAATTCTGAATTCTCACAAAAGTGACACGTTACTACTCAACCCCCAGGGGCTATATCCACCTAGACTATCTCAACAATCTTTCATATAGAATTGAGGCAAATGTATCAGAACTCAAATGTGTGTGTGAAGCTAAACTGGTTGTGTGTTCCTCATTACTAGCCATGATTTGTCATAGGATTTTTCAACCTTAAGATTAATCATTGCTAATTCTAACTACCTCAAAGGCCAAAGGATTAGCAGTTTTCACGCCAGCTCTGTTTTTAAAAGTTGAACACTCAACCCCCAAAGTCTTGGGTAACTGTTTCTAGCCCTTTACTCAGGAAATCTCACTAAGTCGTCTTTATTCCTTTTTTTTTTCTAATCTTTTCAAATCTCTCTTTTTTTTCTTTTCATTTTTTTGAAGCATGGCTCAGTACTCCTGCAGTTTACTTCTCCTTTGTTAAATCAGTGAACAGGTAATAAGGAACACTACAAGTGTAAGTATGTGCAAAATGTCCTTCAAAATTTACCCTTCGTTCTACAAAAATCTTATCAAGTCTCATCTCAATAAGTATAGCATCCCAGCGTTTCAAACTACACATCAATAAAATATGATGCATCAAAAATCATGCTCTATGCTTAAGCTTGAAAATAAATCTTCATAAAATGATTCCGTTCAACTACTCCACCAAAATGCTAAGATTTCACAAAATATCAGAAATGGAGTGTGTGTCAATCATATATGTATCAATGCACATCATATTAATTTTTTTTTTAATTTTTTTTAAATCTGTGCACACACGCTACCCCCCAACTAGTGAGAGACATGGTCCTCAATGAATCGATGTCCTCAATGAATCGAATGAAAGAAAATAATGTGCACAAAAATAAGCAAGCAAAACAAAAAAAATCAACATGAAATATAAAATTAAAGCAAAACAACAAATAAAAATAAATAAAATGCAAGTAAAGAAAGTTGTAAAGGGTGAAAAGATCAAAACACTTCATTGGAATCTTACACAAGTAAGATCTCTTCGTATGGATCAAAGACCTTCAGAAACGGCTTTAGACTTTGTCCATTGACAATGAAACTATTTCCATTCTTAGGATTGACAATGTCTACCGCCTCGTGAGGATGAAGTTTCTTTACAATGTACGGCCTCTTCCATCGAGATTTCGGCTTCCTGGGAAAAAGATGCAGTCTTGAATTGTAGAGGAACACTTTCTGATCAGGGACAAGATGTTTGTCATGGATCTTCTTGTCATGCAAGGCCTTCATTCGCTCCTTCGCCAAGCAGGAATTATCGTAGGCCTCTCTCTTTATTTCTTCAAGCTCTGAAATCACTTGAATAGCATGCACCTCTGACTCGTCGCAATCACCAGGTATCTTGCAAGTATTGAACACATTCATTTCCAATGTCATATTCCCAAATGTGAGTTTCAGCACTCCATTTCGACAATTTATCGATGCATTGGAGGTAGCAAGGAATGGACGCCCAAGGATGATAGATGCCTGGTAAATAGTAGTGGTTGGCTGTTGCATATCAAGAACTACAAAATCCACTGGGTAGTAAAATTTGTCCACCTGGACCAATACATTCTCAACAATACCCCTCCGCACCTTGATTGATCTGTCAGCTAAAGTTGGGAAGAAGGGTTTCGAGAAGGTGTGTCTTAATGAAGAGAATGAAGATCTACAAGGGGGTGGTGGTGAGAAGGTATAACAGCCTACTCTTCAAGTAAATATGGAAGGGGAAGTGATCGATGTGAAGGGAGATTATGCCAAGTGAAACAATGTATGGAGGTGAACTGGGATATGTGTATTAAACAGAATGAGCAGATTGTGCTGGAGTGTCCAATTGAGGTCACGAAAATTGCAGTTGGCTTATAGGGGTTTATGGAGCATGTCGTGGTCTCAAAAACATTGGGAGAGAGTGGGGTGGGCCAAGGGGAAAAAACTCCTCCAGGGGCCATGTGAGGTACTAGGGCCAAATGTTGTAAATGGCCAATGTCATCAGAATTTGGGATACAATTTCAGTGGAGGAGTTGTTGAAGATAAGAAAAATTATAATTGCAGGAAGGCAATGAATGGTCAAAATTGAGGACAATGTAAGAGGAGAGCACGTGCAAAAAATAATCTAGGTGTCTTCTATTTTATCTGTTGGAAACAAAAGAAGGGGTGATGCAGATGTTGTGGAGGGAGATTTGGGGAAAAGAGCAAATAAAGTGAGGAAAGGGAATAGTGAAGTTGCTTATGACAAAGGAATTGTAGAGGCGGAGGCTCCCAGGTAGCCTTGCCAGACATAATGAATTTGTTGAGTTAGAACTACCGAGGGTTTGGAAACTTTCGGACAATTCAAGACCTCTACTTTTTAGTGGGGGAGAAGAGACCCAAAGTTGTGTTCCTTATTGAAACTAAGACAAATTCAAATATGATAGAAGCTATTAAAAGGAGGATTGGTTTTGCTGGGTGTCTTGTGGTGGATGTGATAGGGAAGAAATGGGGTTGGCCTTATTATGGAAGAATGAAAATGATGTAGAGATTCATAATTATTCACAGTTGCATATCAATGCATGGACTTATGAAGAGGAAGAAATGGAAATGGTTATTAATAGGGTTTTTCGGCTACCCAAAAACTGGGAAAAGAACAGACTCCTCAAACCTACTTGCTAGATTAAAACCCAATGATCAAACTACATGATGTGCAGTTGGACATTTTAATGAGATTATTTTCCAATCATAGAATCAAGGGGATATGTTTACTTAGAGCAATAAGCACTCTGATGACACTTTCACAAAGGAAAGAATGGATAGGGCAGTTGCTGATGGTCAATAGATTTCTACCTTCAAGGGGCTTAGTGTGGTGGGACTAATAGCAAGATGTTTTGATCATAAATCTCTTTTATAATCCATGGCAATGGGTACTTTTCCAACAGAGAAGAGAAGTTTTCTTTTTAAGTATGAAGCTAGCTGTGCTACATGTAATGCCTCCTTCCTAGTAAGCTAGGAGTGTCACGTGCTTTTCATAAAAATAACCCGACAAGATATCTCATATTTAATAAATAAAAATTTATGGCATAAAAGAATTATTTAATAAAAAATATGTTTTCGGATAATATTAAATGAAATAAACTGAATAAAATCCATGTCATGAAAAATAATTGATTCTAAGAAGTCTGGGACTTAATTGACTACTCCATCTAATCACGGCCTGCTTGCTCGTGTTCATCATTCTCATGACAACATAAACGTAATAAATATAAGATTTTTCATAAAATATTTCATATTGAGAATTTAAATTCATGATCATTCATTCATATGTTCATGTCACGCATGACTTATCTTAAATTATTTGACTTATTATATTTATTTTACTGGCCAACACACTTAACTCCTGTATGCGAGGTTGTGCACCGGCCCCACATCTTGTGTCCTGTTCGGCTGAAAATATCTGCAAGTGCACAGAATCGTAACAAGTAGTAAAGTCTTTTAAAGAAAACGGATGTCAAACCCACAGGGAATAATTATGCTATTGAGTATTGAAATTTACTAAATTAATTACTATTTAGAAACTAAAATTTGAAGAATAGATTATCTAAATTAAACTAAAGAAAATAGCATTAAAATTTAGATTTTAAGATAATAAGAATAGATCTAGAGGGTTTGATTTTACCTAGCAAATCCTATACAATTTATTCTTCCTTGTTATAGAATTCCAATTATCCAAAGTTGAAGATAAAAATCCCTTAACTATTCAATATTTTCTCTCTAACAATACCAAAAATATCTCAAATTAATAACTCAATATATCTACGTGAATTTAACTAATTGGAGACTCATTAAGTTATTTGGATTTTTCTTGAAAATCACACTAATCATGGTAAAGTATATCTACTTTCGCTCAACTAATGATGCTTAATCCTAGAACTTTAATTGCAAATCACATCTTCGTCTCATTACGATTCAATAGATCGAACAATAATTAGCTAGAAAATTACAAGCATTAAGAACAATGAATAAACACTCAATTATGAGAATATTGAAAATAAAATAACTTCGAATATAAATTGTGTGTTCAATGCTAGACTACATCAAAGGTCTAGAAAATAAAATTAGTTCATAAAGAAATTGAAAAGAAAAATAATAAAACTAGTATTTTTCATTGGAGTCGGTTGATAAAGTATGCGGCACTCGCCTCTGCCCTCCAGATCTACCTCCTTGAAAGAAACTTAAAGAATAAACTCTGTAATATTTTTGCTCTAAAGCTCGAACTCTCCTCTTCCACTCTATTCATCCCATAAGATGGGATCAAATAAATGTCAAAATTCAAATACAGAAACAAGATAATTGCGGCTACAATCTAACCTAAAGATCTGGAAAATATTTTCTAAAGATAAATGTTAACATAAAAGAAATTATCCTAAGAATAATGGAATTATCTAAAATGAAAGATTCACTAATAGGCGGCTTGATTTACGAAATTTGGGAGGATTTGGTGGTTAAAAGATTGATTGTAGAACTCTGAAGGGTCCCACCTAGTAGATGCCGTGTGCGTTGAATATAACTGGCCTACCGAGAGGAAAGACTCCCGATCGGGATGATAGAACCCTCTCGCCAAACTACCGAGCCGTAAAACTGCTCGCCTTTACTAGTTGTTGCCCAAGATGTCGTTTAGGTTGGTTTTTTAAGTTGGTTGTTTAGACTAGTCGCCCAATTTAGTCGCTCGGAGCCTTGCATCAAGTCTTCTCGCCCAAAAGGTAAAATATCTCACTTATCGCCTAACTCTTGTTGTCAATTATGGTCGTCAATTCTGGTCGCGAGTCTCCTTGCCTAAATCTCCTCAGTTCTCTTCAGATCTCAATGTCTCTCATCGGTCTGGATCCGTAGTCTCTTTTTTTGTACCAAAATGCTCTCATTTCGCACTAAATCTTTTCATTCCTTCAAATCCAAGAAAATAAAGAAAATATATAGAAATAAAATAAAATCAATAATATTGAAGGAAAAATGACACGTTTCATAAATAAAAGAGTAATAAAAATCACATAAAAATCACACTTATCATGCATGAATAAGCTTTTGAAGAAGCTTGAGACAAATAGTAGAGTCCTTGTTTCTCAAATGCAATCCTAGTCATCTTCTTCATTGAGTGGTCCTGTAAAAGACAGTAAGAGCCATAAAACGATAGGCAAAAGTTAGATTCTTTTGTTAGTTTGGAAGTAGATAATAGGTTGAAGGAAAATGTAGGAACACAAAACATTATGTAAAAATAGTGTGTTAGAAAGGCATATGGTACCAACGTATGTTGCTAGAACAGTATGTACATTAGGAATGTTAATAGAAGAAATTATTTGTTTAGGGTGGAGAATAATATAAGAGTGGTAAACAGATCATATGATCTATTCCACCAGTATCAAGAATCTAAGAAAAATTGGATTTTAGAGTAGAAGAGACAGAATTGCAATAAATAAAAGGGTGTTCTTTACCCGAGAATTGAGAAGAAGTGACTAGATTTATTGTTGCTGTTGAGGTGGTATTCTGAGAGGGTTGAGAGGAATCGGCAAGTGCAAGAAGTTTATTGAATTCTTCAAAAGTTAAAGAAAACATTTGTTGCTCATTACTATTTTGAATATAGACCTCTCCAGTAGAAATGAGAGCATATGCAGAAGGCATGTTTCACTTTCCTTTTGGTACAGTCCATCCAAGAGGGTGCCCATTGAGCTGAAAACACTTATCAACTGTATGTCTATTGTATCCACTGTGAGTACAATGCAAGGAATTCTTTGGCTTCTCTTTCAAGAACTTGGATTGAGTAGTTGGCTGAGGGAACTACTTGGCCATTAATGCATGTGTCTCATTACATGCAGAATTGGTAAGTTGTCTTTGACTCTCTTCTTGCAGCAATAATGAAAAGACTTTAGCCATACTAAGCAATGGAACAACAAGGAGTAGTTGACTTCTAACAGAGGCATAAGAATTATTTAATCCAACAAGAAACTTCAACACATAATCAGACCGTTGTCGAAGTAGCAAGAAATTGAAGAGATCACAGATACATGTTGACATCTTTCCAAAAGTGCATGTTGGAAATGGCCTATTGCTAACATACTCATCCCAAAGAGTTTTTTAAAAGCATTGAAATATTTAGTGACAGATAAAGACCCTTGACTTATGTAGCTTAGAGAATTTTCAAGATGAAAAATTCTTGGTCCATCATTTCTTAAATATCTGGTCTTTAATTCATTCCAGAGATCAACAACCGAGGCAACATATAACAGATTGTTTCTTATTTCTTTATAAGTAGAATTCATCAACCAAGAAAGTACAAGATTATTGGCATGCAACCAAGTTGTATGAGCAACAAGTTGATCAGTTGGAGGAGAAGAAATCGAACCATCAATGAAGGCAACCTTGTTCTTGACATTCAAGGCTATTGTGATCCAGCGACTCCAAGCTACATAGTTGTCTCTAGTAAATATTTCTGAGACTAAGAGGGCGCCAGAATTATGACTAGGATGAAGATAATACGGGCTTCAAGAATCATCTGAAGGAATTACAGGAGTAACACTGGTAGAATTCATACCAAGAATGTATAGATATAAATACAAGAAATCTTTGTTGAGGATCGCTACAAAATCTGAAATGAAAAATTGTAGTGCAGAGGAAAAATTGTAGAAGACGTTCAAGAAAGAACAGAGAAACAAATGAATGAAAGAACTTTGTTATGTGGAAGCAATTATCAATCTGATACCATGTCAAGAACTCAATGAAGAATGAATTGGGAACTTGATGAAGGCAGAAAATGAAGGAAATAGAGGAGAGAGAATGAGTATGTGAAATCGACTGAATTGCATTGAATGAATAATACGTAAATATACAAGTGTATTTATACTAATTCATCAACTTCAATAACTGAGTTAACAGAAATAACAGAAACTTATTTCTTCTTCTCTTCTTTGACTTTTTTTCTTTGACTTTAATTCTATATTCTCAATGTGTGAAGCTATACTCCAACAATACAACTATGGATTGTATGTCCAACATCATGATATCGATAACTAGGATCAGGAATGTTATGGACGTGTTTCGCACTCCCGCCTACTTAGACATGTAATCGAAGAAATGAGAAGGCCTGAAGGGTTCAAAAATGCTTCCGATGCTTAAGTTAGATATATCACTCAATCTTTACTACTGAAGACAGAAGTAATGTTTGTGTACTTAACGGTTGGACATTGATAGATATATATAGAGTGAGGAGGAGGTTCCTTTGAACCTCGTAACAGCATGATCTCTTATATGAATTTTCCTTGCTATCTAAATCTTATATGATGCTTGAGGGTTGTTGGATTTTCTTAGCTGATATGAGTTTGATAAGACTTTATCCCATGGGCGGCGTGGGTTGTTACCACAGTCCATGACCCATATTGGGTTGTTCGACAAGGGTCTGTCTTCCTAGGCCTAGTTCTAATGTAATTGGACCCGTCGTATTAGATAAGGGATTTAGGCTCTTCTAGAGAATTTGGGGGTGTGACGATTGTGCTCTTTAGATTTGTACCCTTGAGGCTGTTGGTCAGCCTTGAATTATATTTTATCAAGACTGATACAAATATCTATAAGGGAAATGCTAGGGAGCCCGTTTTGGGCTCTCGTTAAGTTTTCCCAAAGGCGTCTTTTTTTTTTTTAAGTTTTTCTTATTTAGTGATTAAGAAAATATTTTTTAATAATATTGTTAGACAAATTTTTAAAAAAAAAATTTAAATTTTTTTTTCACATTTTTTTAACACTAATATTTTTAAAAAAAAAATTCACAATATTATTAAATAATATTTTCTTAATCACTAAATTAAAAAAAAAACTAAAAATAAAATAAAAACAATAATCGGGAAAACTTAACGGGAGCCCAAAACGGGCTCCCTATCATTTTCCATATCTACAAATATCATTCACTTTTGTAGTAGGTCTTAGGGCTATTTTATAAGAGTAATAATACGTGTACAATATTTTTTATAATTTTTTTATATAACTATATTTTAAAATAAAGATATTTCTGTAAAGTAATCATGTTACTTTTTAATTTAATTTACAAAAATGTTCCTAATTTAAAATATAATTATATAAAAAATTGTAAAAAGATTGTATGTATATATATTTTCTATTTTATAATGAATTGGATGAGAAATCGGTGGCTGCCACTAGCAGCCGGAATCCAGTGGCCTAGTCAGAATTCGGCGACTATACGCTGGCAGGTTCATAATATGAGCACAACACCTAATGTGAATAATGAATATACTTCCCTTCTAACAAATGACCTCCTACGAACTTCCTCAAATACTCAATGGCAACATCGTTTGAGGAAGCATTGTTAACTGTAACATTAAAGATCTTGTCAATACCCCAATCTTGTAGACATGAATCTACATACTTTCCAATAGTTTCTCCTTTGTGATTAGGGATCATGCATAAGTTTAGAATTCTTTTGTGTAGTTTCCATTCACAGTCAATAAAGTGTGCAATAAGACATAATTTAAGTTTTGAATCGACGTCCATGTGTCAGTGGTTAAACTAATCCGCCCAACCGTCTTAAATATTTTCCTAAACTTCTCATTCTCCATTTTAAATAGTTTAATACAGTCTCTCGCTGCAGTAGTTCGAGATGGCACTTGAAACCTTGGTTCAAGTGATCTACATACTTTTCTAAATCCCTGGGCTTCTACTATCCTAAATGGAAGCTCATCACAAATTATCATTTCAACAATTATCATTCGTACATTTTCTGAATCAAACTTATATGCATTTGCCGAGTTATTGACATTACTATCTCCAATTATCTCAAGAGCCCCCTCATGACTCATAGTTTGTTGATCCATAAGTCTGATTTTGGGATGACAAGAGTAAATCTTGTAACAATAATTACACTTTACTTTTGGGTCATTTAAAGGGCATCCATCTATTTTAGTAAAATGGTCCCACACTGCTGAGGGGTCTTTATTTGCCCTCCTTTTACAATGAGGGACTGAGAGACTTGTGTCACTAGACAAGTTAATATTTGAAACCATTTGTAATCGGCTTTCCAAAGGAGTAGCAGTCTCATTGTCTCTTAAATTTGTACGAGTGTCACTTTCGAAACAATCCATATATGAGCTGAGATATAATATAACATATATAAATTAAGATATTAAGATATGAACTAAAAATTACTCTATTTTTATGATTTAAAGAAACTCAAAAGAAAGAAAAATTATTGTCACCCACGTATGTTTTTCATTATATTAATATTGATTAAATAACAATTAAAATTTTCAAAAATAAATAAGTTGTGATTCTTTTTGGTCACACTTTTCACCTATCATCTGCTATTCAACAACAGTAGAATTCAATTAAACTATTTCATGGTTGTATTTTATTGAACAAATTATATAATATAAGAAAAATAATTGATGGATGACCCAAGCTGAGAATAAAGGGCAATAAACTTGCGCATGACGTTCTGCATGCATGAGATTCATATGCTTCAAAGAAAAAAGAAAATTAAAAAAAAAACAATATTGTATTCAACAATGGCCTATGTAACTGAAATTTATAGCTAGGCTGCACGATTGGTATGGATTTAAAAAATATCCAATCACAGGTTTTGTCAGGGAAGCTTAATAAGGGCCGTGAGCTAGAAGATGTTGCAGTCATCATGAGGGGTTTGTGGATTAGAAGAAAGAGTTATATTTTTTAAAACAAATTCCTTAACTCGAGTAGTGTCATTAGAATAGCCAAAGAAAATCTAGAGGAATTCCATTCAGTTGAGGTTCGGACAGATGAGTCAAGAAATCCTAGCAGTCGTATAGAGATGCTTCAGAAATGGACGCCACCACGTGAAAATGGTTTCAAAGCTAACTGGGATGCAGCTTGTGATATCAAGCAAGGGAAAATGGGGATAGTGTATAAGGTTTACGCACTCGAATTAGACTATACAAATCATTTTCCAATTAAGTTTCATTTAGAAAGAAATGATCAATTAAAATGCATTATACGTCTTTAATAATTTAATTTTAACAAAAATGAATTAAAATGCGCACACACACACACATATATATATATATATATATACATGAATTATATCATTGATACATTATAATGTATCAATAAACTGATCCATACAAAAAACTTCAATCATGACCTGTTTTATTGATACATTATAAGCTCTCCATTGAGATGTACAATAAACTGATCCACACTAAATTAAAAAGGAGAATTCAATTTTTTAGCCATTAATGTTTTCCCCCTTCTCCAGATACATTTTTTTTTTTTCTTTTGGGTGTGTGGGGAGGGGGGCAGGCAGAGCTAGACAACATAGCTTAGATCTGTCCTTGATCATGTTCTGGGTTACATACAGTCTCCAACAAAACCACAACACATTTAGCAACAAATAGTTTATTTTCAGTTGTTATGTTTCCTGGCTGCCACCCTCATGATCTCTAATCCTTTCTTTATCATCCGGGTCGGTGGAAATAAAAGAACCTAAAACTCCACTAATGACTAACCAAATCTCTGTCATCTACATTAATTATTCAATTTCTTTTTCAAATCTCTAATATCTCTCTCTTCTATGTACCCCTTAGACCTACTCAATTTACATGTACGTGAGTATGGGAAGGAAATGTTCCACCACCAAACTTGTTTTTTCCCCTCTAATTATATTAAATGTTGCAAATAAAGATGCACAAAAAAGGAAGAAGAAAAACAAAAGATTAAATGGGCGAAAATGATCTTATTTCCCATAACTTTTGGGGGATAATTAATGTAAGCTACTGTTAAATTAAAACATATAAATCCCTATTGATCTAACCTCAAAGAATATCTTCATTCTTATTGCTATTACACCCAATTCACATGACCTCAGGAAGTGAAAAGCAAATATAAAATATTAGATGGTGTTAAGGGACGACAGAAACAAGTGCAAGCAAAGATTATCTCCACGACTCCAAACAATCCCTTCATCAATTTATATAAACTACCAAAGAAACATCTTCATCAATTATAAACTCTTCATCCCACAACAGACCCAAGCAGAAAACTTAAATATTACACACAGAGAGAGAGAGAGAACACACCTCTACGATGACCTCTGCGACCGGTGACGACGAACGACGACGGAGAACAGCGACAGTGACTAGGGTTTCTGCAGTCAAGAGAAAGTGTTTTCGTATTCAGTTCAAACTTCATAGGGTTTTCGTCTTTAGTAGTGTTTTTCGGTTTCGACAAATTTGACGGGTTGAATTTCTAAAACCCAAAATCATACCTTTCACCTGATGAACCCGTCTTTCACGGGTTGAGACTATCGGTTATTTCGGACGGATCGGGCTTACGGTGTAACGCTCCGTCCCCGAGGGTTCGGAAAGTTAACTCATATTACCTGATAATTAACTCCAACATTGCTAATACTCTTCCAAAAGTTTCAAATCAAACGTAAACACTTTAAATTTAATTAACCACACATATTCGTATATAAAATCCTCAATATAGTAACCCCAAAAATTACTAACTTCTCTACATGTCACTTAAACTCATATTTCAACAATATAATTATCACAAATTACCAATACTCATTGAAAACTTTCTATTCTTAATCCACTATTCTTAACTCATCTCATCCAATTCTTCATAGTCTTGATCATCAGCTGAAATATTTAAAAATCATCTGAAAATATTGGAGATAAGAGGGGGTGAGTTATCAACAACTCAGTAAGCAGAGAACATATACTAATATGCAAACATGAGCATTTACAGATCTTAGAATGCAGAACAAAACACTTTATTTTCAGAATGCAGAGTCAGAACATGTTATCTAAAATATCAGAGCGAAAATTCAAAAGTATTCTTATTCAAATTCTTTTAGCATAGCATAACTGACTACCATCGTACCAGAGCATCATATCACATCAGAGGCCATGTTTAACCCCCATGGTAAAGTTGTGCAAATCTCGGTAGCTAACTGAGCAAAAACAGAATGTGAATTTTTTCCTTATTTATTCTCGGAGCCCCATGTGTGCACACAGGAAAGATCACCAGAAAAACCATTTTGTTTCCAAAGTGGGTGCACCAGAAGCAGAACAGTTGGTACCAAGCCAAACAGAAGCCACTATTAGCACCCGTGGTAGGTCAAATAGGTCACCATCCACAAACCACATCCCGATTCATCATGTTATGCCAAACGTTTTCAGAAATTACATCATATCAGAGTACAGAACATCTTCAGAACAGAATAGAGTTTTCAGAAATCACATCATATCAGAGTACAGAACATCTTCAGAACAGAACAAAGTTTTCAAAAATCACAAAATATAATTTTATGCACAAACTTTCATATTCGCTCTCTTTTGCATAGTTCAGAAGCAAAATGCAAAGTACCTCATGTCTACACCAGTCATGACAGAAAATACTTTATTCTTAAACAGAATCTCATGAGTAATGCAGAACAAATAACTGAGGTAGTTCAAATATCTTTTCATAACAAAACATGCATATTTTCAAAAATCAACCTCAACCCATTTTATTTTTATGCAAATCTAGCATACGAACCCCACTTACCTGGACAACTTAGCTTTTCAAAATTTTCCTAAAAAATGTCGAGTCGATTATAAATTGTCACCTATGAAAATAATCACATAATTTCCGTAAGTTTTCAATCAATCACGGATTTCGATATTTAAGCCTAAGCGTCTAAAATAATCTATTTTAATTCCTCAAAACTTAAAACCCTCATAGTCTCAAAATATATCATCACTTCCTAAAAATCACCACTATCCACCATGATCAACGTCAAACTCAAAACATCAATATTTAAACCCGAAACAACCAACAAATCTCATAGCATAAACCAATCACACAAACAACTCCATCATCCAATCCAACCGACCCCATTACTTCTCGGACTCAGTCTGACACAACCAACCAATTAACAGTAAATATGAGTTAGTGCGAAAATACATTTAAATCTCAAAAGTTCTTTAGGAAAATACTTACAATGCTATAGTATAATTTTTGAAAGATCAGGAGGTGCTAGAAGTGGCGGCACAACAACGGAATAGTGCAAAATGCACTGTGGTCGTATGTCTCAAAAATCCACTTTTGAACTGGGACAAACCAAGACCCGAGATTGATAAGGAAGGGTTTAGGGATGTTGGTGAAGCTAGTGGTGGTGGTGGTTGGCCGTGGGTGGCGGCGTAGAGGGTGTTTGAAGTGTAGAATATCCAAAACGAAAATGGAGTTGGATGTACTTCACCAGAGGCGGATCGGAGCTGGGGTTGGGTGCATTGGGTTTCTAGGAGGTCGATGATGAAGTGGTGAAGAAATGATGGCCCGAGGTGGCGCGACGGCGGCGCGGGAGGAGCTGAGATCGGAGGGGAGGGGTCGCCGGCAGGTAAGGCACACGGCGGCGAGCTGTAGTGGCTGGGTGGAGGAGAATAATTCACACGGTGAGAGAGAGAGACGACGTCGCTCGCGCGGGAGAGAGGAGAGAAGAAAAACAAATGAGGAGAAAAGAAAAGAAGGAAGAAAATAAAAAGAGGAAAATAAAAGAAAAAAAAAGTGAGGGAAAGAAATGAGGTCCAATCTTCACATCTTGGGTCACAAAAATGATCCATCGGAAACTGTTTCAAAACAACAAGTAAAATAAAATAATTCAAACGTAGTGATTAAATGAAAATAAAATAATTAAACCTAACAATAAACTAATTTAAAATGAAGAAAAATTTAAATGTATAACAATTATTAATATTAAAGAAACATATCAAATTTAATTTTCACAAATTAAAATCATAAAAATAAACCTCCTAAAATATAAAAATTTAAAACAAGAGAATTAATTTTTAAATTAATAATAAATAATTTTTTAATTAAAAATACATTAAAATACGAGATGTTATATACTTCCCATTATGCATAGCACTAAGTGGTGGTAATGGAATGGAATTCGGCGGCCACTATGAATTTTTTTTAAGAGCAACGACAGCATGACAAAGTTACACTTACGAATAAAATAATAATATTTTAAAATTCAAAGACATCAAATCAAAATCAAAATCAAAATCAAAATCAAAATAAATTTTTCATAAAATATTATTTTATTTAAAAATTATGGAAAAATTGTAGAGTTTTTTGTTGTATTATTTCTTTTTTTTTCTTAAGAATAAAAACTTAGAAACTTTGGGATGAATGTATTTTACTTGCGTTTAAAAAATAATTTAGACGTAATATTTTTTATGATTATAATACTTTATATAATGATATTTTAAACTAGTGACATATTATGAAATGCGTGGATGTTACTCTTTCATATGAGCTTGTAGTAGGAATCGACAATTGGCCAAGTAGTCCGACTAGATTATCCGGGACTCTCGCTTTGAGTGAATATTAAAAACTTTAGAACTTTGGAATTAGGAGAAGTAGTTTAATTATTATAATTTTTTTAAATCTTTATATAAAATATAATAAATAATTTAATTTTTTCTGATCTTAAAATAATAATATTAAAAAATAATAATTTATTTAAATTTCAACTTCATCCCAATTTATCATACAAACCTATACTAAAAAGGACTCTTCACGCATATTTGATGGTATTACAGTAAGTGATATTTCTGAACACCTTTTTTTTTTTTTTCACAAACCGTCCTTTTATAGTCTATTTACTTGTTTGGACATGTCGGTTCAAGGAAATTACATTATCCCAGGTCTTTTTGTCTCCTTTCATATTTGGTTTAGCAAAGTATGCAAAGAACCACCCTATTCGTTTTTTCCCCTACCACATTGTAAATGATGAAAAACAAAAGATTAAATAAATAAACAAGTAAAATAAATATTTTCGTCATAAAAAAATTACACAAAAGTAAATCTATAAAATAACGTGATTTTATATATTACATCAGCTTGTAAAATTATTTTTATTATAAAATAAATTTAATAAATTACATGAATCTACGTCAATTTATAAATTTATTTTTGTATTAATCTATTTATCTCTATCTCACTTCTCAGTAGGAAATATAAGCACATAATCACTACAGTATTAATCTAGTTTTTAGAATGGAATTGGACAAAGTTGATAATTTGAACTATATAGCACATATTCTCACTAAACTAGATTAAGAAATTGTTTTAAAATGAAAATGTTACTTGTATTTATAATTCTTACTTATATAATAATACGTGTTGATGTGTCAGATATTGATATGCTGAAAATTATAAAATTTGAAATTTAAAATTGAACTAAAAATACTAATAAAATGAATCTTTTATGTTTAAAAACTCTTAGATGTAATTATTCATCACAGATTCACAAGACACTTCCATCTTATGAACTGTAATTCTGAATAGAATAATAGGGTCATGACCATTGACCAATAGAAAATTGCATGCATGTCTGTGTAACCAGAAAAATTTACAATCCAGAATGGCTATAATTAGAGTTGACTAGCTATGCCAAGAATTTTATACTAAAGTTTTTAAAACAATTTTTGAGAGGCCAGTGAGCCATCCGGATCTTATTAAAAAACTGATTTCTGTGGTTGAGGCCTACACGTGATTTTAAAAATTGCTTATCTTTTGTCCCTGTTTTTAAAAAATTAATCGTGCTCACCAGAAAGCCATGATATAGAAAACATTTTAAGATTCTTTTACCAAGCAAAACAAACGAGCTTACCTCAGTGAGAACTAGAATTATTATAGTTTCTTTTATGAGTCGGAACATTCCTCTAATTTCTTTTTTAGCAATTAGTAATTAAGATCTATTGTCCAAATATGGATTTGGAGGATTCAACTAGTACTGTTTATTCAGGTTCCATCCAAGTAATCCAGGTATATCCAGATCCAAATTTGAATTTTAAAATCGGGCAGGAGCTCAGACCAGGTTAGCCAGGATCAAATCCAGATCGAAACCCGAATTGAAACTTGTTTTTAAAAACCTGGAATCTGGATTGCAACTATTTTTTTTTTATAATCAAAACCTACATGTTATGAATCTTTTTTATAAAAAAAATGTTGATGCAACATTTAAACTCTATTTAGAGAGTAAAAAAAATATAAAATTGATGATTCATTGGACATATTTGAGTTTCTGTCCATTTCGTTGTTAGAAAGAAATAAAAAAAAAAAGAAACATCAAAACATTAAAAAAAAAACAAAAATGGGTACCAGGTGTAGCCATATCTAATAAGATAATTTTAAAGAAAGGGAAGGTTTTAATTTATTAAAAACTTATTTTACTTTTACTCTTAAATTATCTTATTATTATTTATAAATTTTCCATTAATTCACGTGATCAGAACACTAGGAATGGACGGTGCAGTATGATTTGACACTGTGGGATACTACCGCGTGATACTCACGCGTTCTGGAAACGCTTGGGCATGATATTATTGAAAATGCAAAAACTGAGCCAGATTCCGATGCATTTTGAGATATTGTTTCGAAGAGTCAAATTCTAAAGTAGAAAGTTGGTGGCCGAAGTTGGTGGGAGGGGGATTGGTGGTGGAGACGCACTAATTTTTGCACGACTATATCCCGTTTATTTAATTTTAAGTAACTGCCTAAAATACCCTTTCATTCGTGCCAATATGACTGGTGGTGGTTGGTTTTGGATGAGTTAGGTGAACTGGCCAGATTTTGTGCATTAAAGATAACGAGAATGCTACTCGGCCGCGCTTAATACTAACGCTCTTCTTACCGCTTGATGTGGCATAGGATACGTGGTGGACGCGTGTTCAAAAATTCCAATGGCCCTGAAAGGAAATCATCATTGTCCCCGAGCTATCCCTCTACCCCCAAGCGACCCTAGTTCCCGAGGTACCCATCTCTACTCCGCCCCCCACGCACCCACCCGGGCAGCCCCACCTTTCGAATCGAAATCTCCCAGCCATCGTCAAGAGTAGGAAACTGCAGGAAGGGGAGGAGAGGCTACTCAAGAGTAGTAGGAGAATCTTTAATGAAAGAGAGCAGACAACGAATGAACTTGATGCAACTCTTTTAACAGAAAGAGAGGGACCTCGAAGAGGCTCAAAAGAAGATGGATTTATGCAACTCAACATTAAAAGAGGAGGATGATATCAGACTGGAAGACGTAATGGTAAATGAGAAAAAGGCCAACTCTCTGAGAAGCTTCCTTGAGATGAAGGAGAAGGAATTACTTGAGGCGCTTTTGGATAAGATGAAGAAGCTTCAGAACAAGCTTTATGACTACCAGTACAACATTGGGCTTCTCTTGATTGAGAATTGCGACTGGTCTATGAAGTATGAAGAACTGGGGCAAGCTCTGGCTGAAATGCAGAGATCCTCAAACGTGAGCAGTCGCCACATTTAATTGCTTTATCTAAAGTTGAGAAGCGAGAAGAGAACTTGGAAGATCTTGGGAAGGATATATACTGTTACACGCCGACGTGACGGAACATCTGGAGGTGAAGGGCAGTGAAGGCGTTCAGTGCTTTGTGAAAGTGAAAGTGTTGATGGCAAAGAGATGAAAACCTTGAAGACTAATTATGGAGAGTGGGCTCAGATGGGCCTTAAGGAAATAAAGGGTACGAGCTTCAAGTGACAGGAGGTTGATGGGCCAAGAGATATTTCGGACCGTGCTTATTAGAATTACTTTAAATGCTCTTTTGTGCAAGTACATGACTTTCAAGTAAAGTTACGGACAAAAATTCCGGGGGACCCTCTTCTATCCACACTGATTCACTATCTAAATACATGCCTAACTTTGCTGCAATATGAGTAGCTTTATTTCCAGTTCTCTTAGTAAAAATCAGGTTCCAATTTGCATGTCCTTTTATTAAGAATTGTATGTCATCAATCAAAAGCCCTTGCCAGGAATGGCTGTTGTTATAACTATTAATACTATTCACTACTGCCTTAGCATCTACCTCGAACACCACCTGGTATAAACACAACGCTTGGCACAACTTGATGCTTCTTAGAAGTGCATAGCATTCTGCAGAAAAAGCAGAACAAATATGACTTTTGGGAGCAGAAACCACAGCTAGCACCTCACCTCTGCTGTTCCTTACCACTATGCCAATACCCATCAGCCTCTTCTCAGAGTCAAAGGCCGCATCAAAATTTAACTTATAGAAGGGATTTGTTGGTGGCCTCCATTCCACTTTAGTGATCTGTTGAGGTAGGCTGGCTGCATCATAAGTTAATCTCAAATGAGATTCATGAAAAACTTCTACATCATTCAATGCTGATTTAACTAAAACAAGTGGACTATTAAAAATGTTTTTAAAGACAAAACAAGTCCTTCTAGCCCAGATCTTGTAAAGAATAATAGCCACTTGATCTAGCTGTACAACATCCAACCTGTTAACCATGTCCAACCATAACAATATGAAATCCTTATAATTAGAACTCCATTTGTTGAGAGGGCTATCTCTCTCTCCCCAAACATCCATAGTAGCAAAACAATTCCAAAGAACATGAATAACATTCTCCTCATTTCCTTGACAGATAGGACACAAGCCATCTTCCACAATTTGTTTTTTCAGTAACACATGTTTTGTAGGTAGAATGTCAATAAGTGCCTCCATAGAAAGTGTTTGATCTTCCCTGGAACATGTAACTGCCATAGATTCCTCCATAGCTCTTCTACAGCCACTCCATTCGAAGCTTCACCAATAGACTATTTTTTCATAAGGTAATCCAGAAAATAAGCACTCTTCACAGAGAAAACACCCTTTGCATTTCTGACCCATATCCACTCCTGCTAAACACTGCAAAATGCTATCTCTAGTAGGATGAGTAGAAAGAAATACCTGAGAAAAGTGCTGCCAAAAGCCATGCATAATTTCTCCAGGTTCTGTCAAAAGCACCCCTCTCAGCATTAACAACTTTTTTGATTGAATTTTTCTTCCTCCTCTAATTGACACATGCATGATAAAACTTAGTGTTACGATCCCCCTTTTCTAGCCAATGTTTCTTTGCCCTTTGCTTCCATTTGATATCCTCTTGATCCAGAAGAAAGTCTATATCCTTCTGCAACTGTTTCTAAGTAGTCATAGAACACGGGTCTTCATTAAGTTGAAGCTGATCCAACAAAGTTTGATTTTTCCTTTATGACTTTAGTTCTCTCACCATCCAAGTTCTTGCTCCATTTCTTGAGGCCTTTACTGCAATACTTTAGCTTGGACTGCACAGTTTCTAACAAATTGGTCCCCACAGTTCCATTTTGCCATTCTGATGCAACTAAAGCACTACAACCAGCTTCTCTGCCCCAATTATGTTCATACTTGAAACTGCTAGAACCCCATCTCTGAACTTCACTACTTGAACCCCATTCAAGTAGAATAGGGCGATGATCAGAACAAATAGCTGCCATAGATTCAACCTTATACTGGCTATTACTGTCTATCCAATTCTGAGTAGCCAGAACTCTATCGAGTCTCTCTTTGGTGTAGGTGGCATCTTCATGACGATTACTCCACGTATACTTCTCCCCTCTCCAGCCCAAATCATATAATTGTCCCTGCCCTAAGACTTGTCTAAACAACTCCATTTGACTCTCACTGCGCACATTGCCTCCCACCCTCTCATCATTGGAGAGAATCTCATTGAAATCTCCAATGACACACCAGCTTGATAGAACAAGTTTAAAGGATTTTAATAAATCCCAAGATCTTCTCCTCTGACTAACTTCTGGGTGACCATAAAAACAAGTAAGTAGCCATTTATTCTCACCACAAGCATCTGAGACAACAACATTAATATGCCTACTAGAGTAATTAAGCAATTCAATATTTTGATCATGTTTCCACATAAGTATAAGACCGCCACTCCTGCCAATAGCATCCACCCCCACGCAATTGTCATACCTTGCTTTTGTTGCTATTAATCTTGCACGCTGAACTGATAGCTTAGTCTCCATAACAAATACCACCTCGGGCACTTTAGCCTTCATTATGGAGCAAAGGCTTTGAACTGTTCGGGGTTTCCCAAGCCCCAGACAGTTCCAACTTAGTATTTTCATAATGCTTGGCGAGGTTGACACACAACCTCCGCCAAATCATTTTGTGAAACCCCCTCAATTCTCCCTTTCTTCGAACATACTGTGACTGGGAACAGGTCTTCATCTTCATCAACCAATCTTTTCCTACCAAATTGAGAAGTAGGTAGTGAAGTAGACTTGCCTTGGAGACGGGCTCGTCTCTTCAACTTACCTCCCCTAGTTTGTAAGCACTGAATATAATCACTTTCATCCACCTGTACCACCTGCAAATTGGTTGAGGTAGCTAACAGAGAAGCCGTTAAGTCCTTTGAGACTCCTTTTTGTTGTAACCTGTTGGGCTTCTTAACCAAATCCAATGAAGCTAGTTTGACAAGGCTCGAAAGCCCATCAAGGCCTTTCTTTTGTGTCATGTCATCAATAGAATTTTGAGGATTAAAAGGAGTGGCATTCACATTGCTATTAATCTCATTTATCAGCTGTTTTGAAATACCCTCACTTTCAGGTGCCTGAGGTAAAGTTGGCCCTTTCCCGAATTTCATTCCTAAAAACTTGCTACTACCAAAACAGAATCCACGTTCTTTGAGCACCTGCTCATCCTTTCCCCCACTAGCCAATTGCTGAACGGCAATTGACCCCTCTCCGAGACTCATGCTTGGAAAATTGCCACTTCCATGACCACCTTCCCCCTCATCCTGCACAACTACACCTCCTCCACCCCCGTAGGCGGATGACCAGACTCCTCCGTCACCACACCACCATCTCCCTCCTTATTGCCCTCCTTAGCAGTAGAACTGTTAACAAGAGATAAGGGAGTTAATTTACGACGAGTACCCCCCTCCGCACGAAGCCATGCACCAAACTGCATGGATGAGTTATCATCCATTACAAACCCTGGTCCATTTTTAGAACAACCAGCATCATCATGAACCAGCCACCACACCTGAAACATATCTTTGGAAGTTTCTCATTGAAAAGGCACCCATAGCTTCCCATCGGTCAAGTGAATAAATCTCCCACGAGCAATAGGTTTAAAAAGAGGCATATCAATTTTCACTCGAAGAAATCTTCCCCACCCTACACCATCATCCGCTGCATCCACCTCTAAAACCTTGCCAACAGAGGCACCTATCTACTCTCCATATTCCTTTGTCATCTTCCCTAAAGGTAGGTTATGCAATTGTAACCAGAATATCTCAGATTCGAACTTAATCTGAGTAGGTTGCAGCTTACCATCGCAAGGACGAAGGGGAAACAACATATTATCAAAAATCCATGGCCTTCCTTCTAAAATTCTGTTCTTATCTGCATGTGTTTCAAAAATTACTACGAAGATATTCTTCTCCACCTCTTGGAACACAACTCTTTTGCTAATCCTCCAAATTTTAGCCATCGTATTTGAAATAAGATCTTTCCCAATGACATGATCGCTGCATACTTTCCCAATGAGACTACGTTCACCTTTACGTTGTACTTCCTCTTCTTCCTCAACAGGAAACTCGAGAACTACCTCCTCCTCCGAAGAGAGGCATAGTTGTTTCCATCTGACTTCCAAATCTTCCATAGTGCGTAGCTTTGGGGCGAGTGGGTGGTTGCAGCCATTTCATAGTAGCGCTACCACCATAACGGTAGCCATCTCGTTGGCCATGTTACATAACATTGTGCATGAAAAAAAAGCTTTTCACATAAATGAAATACAACATGCACGTCAAAAAACAAATCGAGAACAACTGATTGGGCTCTGATACCAATGTTAGAAATACTAGATTAGAATATGTAGTGGAAGTGATATTACCTCGTTGGTAAATTATAGATCTAGTGCGGTTGTTCCACGGGTTCTCCAGCGTCGTTGTTTGTCCATGATCTTCACATCGATGGTGGAGTGTGCTACGTGTAAAACCAGAGCAACACTCACAAATTTCACAGCCTAAATGTCGGGACTAGAGAGAACCATTTGAGGGAGATATTTTTTGTTTTTGATGCAAGTAAGTCCCTCTAAGCGTAACCCCCAGGCTGGCCCTTAATGACCAGCCATCAAGCCTCATGAAGTGGTTTAAGAACTACTTCATACCCTCCAAGAAAGGGGTGCCCACTATGGGTGCCCCTTTCTTACAGGTACTAACATTAATTCTCAAATAGTCCTATGCATCCCAAGTAAACCGTAACTCATGGCATGGATTCGAGACCACCTAAACTTTAGTTGCAGTTTAGGATCATAGGGTAAATGCAATTGCTGCAGAGAGGCAGAATAAGAGAGAACTTTTTGTTGTGTTTTTTAGAAGGGAGGACATGCATGATTGAAGGCCAAAATCCCAAATCAATCTTCCCAAGAATTTAGCCTCCAGGGATTGGCTTAAGTGATAATGTAACGCCCTATTAGAAGGCCCAAACCACGTGGCCTATACTCTAGAAGGACTAGTCAATGATACAGTTGGAGCCCCATTGGAACCTTATAAAAAATAATAATTTTTTCTTCCCAATCAATGGGGGATCCCATTCACCACCTATCCTTATCCTTATCATATGGGGTATCACAATCTCCCCCTCTTAAATTTTCTACATCCTCGTCGAGCTTGTCCGTTGTAGGTGGCAAGGCTCAAGTCCCACATTTTTGGTTGGGATAGGCTTTGATACCATTTATAATGCCCCAATGGAAGGCCCAAATCACATGGCTTATACTCCAAAAGGAATAGTCAATGATACAATTAGAGCCCCATTAGAATCTTACAATGTGAGATCTCATTCACCACCTACCCTTATCCTTATCATATGGGGCATCACAATAGCAAAACACATATACTAGTGTGTACAACATGAGCCTTTTTCATAAAGTTCAATATGCAGGAAACAAAAACATTTAATTTTCATATGCAGATCTCAAAACATAATAAACATTTCAGAGCGATATTTCAGTCTTTTTCATATTTCAAAAATCAACAGCTCATAATAAGAAAACGCTTTGGCATAACATAACTGAACATCTTCTTCTTATTGTATCATATCGTATCGTATCGTATCATATCATATTTATATACTTCAAGTTTACCCATAACATATAAACTCATTTATTCAAAACTAAAAATATATGTTCCTCCACCACGATACCAAAGAAATATCTCAACAAAATAAATTAAAAATCTCCACAAAGACTCAGAAATATCCATGACTCAAAATACTAAAGCAACATAAAATAATAACACTACCAAATAAGACTCTCCAATAAGCCCTTGTATCATGTGGCACTTATTCTTCTACGATCATCAAAACTTGCTAGTAGTCCCTATTCTTGACTTCCAGCTAATGCATCAAAATTATCTAAAAAATATTGTGGAGATAAGGGATGAGTTATCAACAACTCAATAAGCAAAGAACATATACTAGTATATAAACATGAGCATTTACAGAGTTAAGAATGCTAAACAAAATATTATACTTACAAAATGCAGAGCCAGAACATATTATACAAAATATCAAAGCGAAAATTCAAAAATATTCTTATTATAATTTCCTTTGGCATATCATAACTGAAACATCACATCAGAACATAATTTTATATTTAACCCCTGTGGTAGGGCACCGACAGCCAATCGAGTAGAAACAGAATGTGAAATCTTTCCCTTATTATTCTTGGAGCTCTGAGTGTGCACACAGAAAAAATCATGCAGAAAATCACTTTGGCTATCAAAATGGGTGCACTGGAAACAGAAAAGTTGGTACCAACCCAAATAGAGGCCACAATTTTACACCTGTGGTAAGGTTAGAACAAAACAGAAACAGAATGTTATGTCAGAGGTTTTAGAAATCACATCATATCATATCAGAGTATATAACATTTTCAGAATAGAACAGAATAAGATCACAAAAATATGATTTATGCACAAATTTTCATATTCGCTTTCTTTTGCACAGTTCAAAAAAATGTCAAAATAGCTATTGTCTACACCAGTCATGACATAAAATACTTTATTCTTATACAAATTTTCATGAATAATTCCAAACAAATAACTGAGATTGTTTAAAATTTCTTTTCATAACAAAACATGCATATTTTTCCAAAATCGATCTCAATTGATTTTGTTTTATGCAAAGTCCAGCATATGAACCGCGCTTACTTGGCCTTTTTAGATTTTTAGAGTTTTCCTACAACAGTGCTGAACGAATATTAACCGTAAAATAGTCACTCGGTTCATTTTATTTTATGCAAAATCTAGCATAGGAACCCCGCTTACCTTGACTTTTTAGCTTTTCAGAGTTTCCCCACAACAGTGTTAAACGAATATTAACCGTCACCTATAAAATAGTCACGTAACTTCAATAAATTTTTAATTAAACACGTATTTCGATACTTAAACCTAAAATACTAAAATAACCTATTTTTTTCCCCTAAAAATCTAATATTCACGTAATCCTCAAACATTATTATTTCTCAAATTCATTAATATCTACTTAATTTCTCTGACCAAGATATAAACTCTAAATTCTTTGAAATTTGTTACCAACTAATATAATTTAAAACCTTAAACATTTTCTGCTAGACAAATTTTTGGCTAATTTAAAGTAAGCCGGAGCCCACTTAAAATGATCCAATAGTTTTTGCAATAAGGTACAACCAAGCCTATTAAAATCAAGTCCAATACTATGGCAGAGGATAAACTTTGTAAGTTCAAAATATGATCTTTGCCATGGATAACACTAAGGATATAAACGTAACTAAGGACATTTTGTTTTTATCATAACAACTTAACGGCATGCATGTGCTTTACGCAAAAGCCAGCTCTTTGGATTTGTAACTGATAAACATTCATTGAGAAAAAAAAATAGGGGTTGTGCGACGGAGACTCATTGTGAGAGAATGAGTTGCGACGGAGTAGAGCGAGTGGGAGATGGCTGACCCGACGATGGAACACTAAGAGAGAAATAGAGATGAGCGAGAGGGAGAGAACAGAGAGAGAGGGTGATCACGGCGTGAGGGAGGAGTGGGATGTTATCGAGAGATAGCAGTGGCTTGGGGTGGCGTAAGGTGCCCAACAACACTTTCTATGCAGGTGGCAGCGTAGGTGTGGGAGCTGGCGACGTACGATGGCTTTCCCGAGATGTAGTGGTGGCGGGTTCCAGTTGTGGGGTACTCTGTGTTCAAAACTGAATTCGCTTGATTTATTTCCTCAAGGAATCCTATCCACCTAGGGCTAGCTTACTCCTTCATAATCAAAACGAATCGCTCCTCCTCCTAGGTAGTACCTAGATAATCGTTCGGGTATTAATTTAATCTCAAGACTTTATCTCTTATGATTGACATAGCTCTTCTATCCTTCAGGAGTTGTCTCTTATTCTGACTCTAATAAAAAGGATCTATTTATACTGTTCACTTAAATCCTTAAGACCAAAATTTTACTCCCCACATATTTGTCTCCAATAGAAGGGTGATCTACGTTTTCCACAAACACAATGCTTCACCAAAAGCCATTTAATGGCAGCTGGATAAAACTACTATCATAAGTGAATCCTACTCAAAGCTTCTCCCACACACTTTACTCTTTTGAACAAAAATTCCATGGAATCCTCAAAATAAAAACAAACTCCAAATACGCAGAATACTAATTTGTCAACCTTCAATATCCTTCCTTGTATTACTAAAAGGCATTCTATATCTACATTGGTATGAATAGTAATACTCCTAATGAGAGTTGTTACTCTTATCACTTGGTAACAATTCGGAGTATGAACTGAACTTTTGTGCAGTACCACAATCACTAAAAACAAGGGCTCGCTTGAATCATACAACGTACAAGTTACAAACCTCAATGACTTGACATTACCCAAAATAACAATAATGCAATAATAACATCAATTGCAATCAAATCAATCTTAACTAAGCTTAACAATACATAGGTCTTAGAAAAATACCAGTGACGAAGTCAGCTTCTTCAATTCATGTGGCGTTAGCATATGCGTCTCCTTGAGTGACAGCTTACACTCTAACGGGTACGTGTTGCCTTGGCTTTGGTTTGTAGTCACCGTTGAGGGAAACCCCCTTTCCTTCCTTCCTCAAAGAAATACTGGGGCAGTCTTTGATCATATGCCCTTGTCGGCCACACCTGAAACAAGTCCCCAATGCGATTCTGCACTTGCCTCCATGGTGTTTAGCGCACTCTCCACAAAGTGAAAATATGATCGGCATTGAGCTCCCAGTCTCGATGTCTTTTCCATTATCGGGTCCATTAAACATCTGCTTCCTTTTCGAACTATCTTCAGTAGCATACGGTGAAGTCCTCTTTCTTTCCGAAATGATCTGGGCAGTTAACACCCTTATGTTCTGCCTTTGCTATGGTAGCGACATTTACCAACTCCTGATAGTTATCAATCCTTTGACAAGCCACTTAGTTGTGGATTTTTGACTGAAGTCCTCCCTGGAACTTTTGTGCTTGCATCTTCTACGTAGACTTGGCAGCGTACTCTTCCACAATTAAACTACCTTAGGTGAGGAGCAAACCTTCTTAATGCCATAAACTTGGCAGCGTACTCTTCCATAGTTAAACTACCTTGGGATAGAGATGCAAACTCTTGCGCCTTCTGTTGTTTAACTGAATCTAGGAAGAATCGGTTGTCAAATTCCCCCTTGAATCTTCCCCAAGTCAAAGCGGCTAGAGTTCCTAGCTACCTCACTAGAAGTTGTCTCCAAGTATCCCACCAAATGCTAGCTTCTCCTTGAAAAGATACCCAGCATATAGTACCTTATGTTCCTCCATGCATCCCCCGATCTCATATGTCATTTCGAGATTGATAATCCATTTTTCTGCTTTCAGATGTCCTTCATTACCAGAAAAGTTCAGGTAACAGTGGATCAGGAACTTCCCATACGAACAACTCCTAACTTTGGGTCTATGTGCGTGCACTTGCTACTGTTGCTAATGTCTAAGCATGTCAGTCAGTAGATGTATTGCTTCAATGAATCCTTGCCGTCCATTGGAGGATTATGATCTTCATGGTTGTTATCTCCACGAGAGTTCCTAGGTAATCTACCACTTGTCATGTGCTACTTCCTAAAACACATGTGTACACGTATCAGATACATGTACTAACTCTTATACTTCAAGAAATTCAAGCCTAATATTTGGTACATTTCCTAAGGACATGTATGTGAGATGAATGAGTTGGCATAAAATGAAAAAGACAAACAATACATAACACAACATAACATGAAAAAGACAACATTACATGACATGGCCGAATATGTAACAGATAACACTACGTGACATGGCATAACATGTAACAGATAACATTTCATAACATGCCATAACATGTAACATACAACATTTTATAACATTGCACAACATGTGATAGAAAATATTACGTAACATGACATACGTGTAATAGATAGCATTACATAACATGATATACTTATAACATATAGAAATACGTGACAGAATAAATTGTATAACAGATAATCATGAAGTGACATGGCCTAGTATGGCATATATGATAACATACATACATAAACTGTAGTTTCATTACCCATCACGCATACGCAGTAAGCTGATAGTAAGTTAAGAGCTAACCTACAGTGATCATCACGTTTTACAAGACAAAGCACGAAACACGAGAAACTATAAGTAGGAGTTCTAAATATTTGAAACTTAATCACTAACAAATTATAAACATGAAGAAATGCTAACTTTGAGTAAAATTATCATTTTACCATCTACATGTGAGAAAATGATAATCTTACCTGTAACAGCCCGCTAGAAATTCATTGGTGGAATTTCTATTGACTTTAGGAATCTTTTGAAAAACCCATAAGTTTTTACGAATCGACCAATCGCTCGGGTTTTAGCTTGTCGTCATAATCAGTGTTATCACTCACTATGGTGCTAGATTTGTGAGTTTAATTATTTGAGATAGTTAGAAGTGTCAGAATGCATTATGGTCTGCACCATTAGACTCAGTGGATTATTTAGGATTTTATGGCGCAATAACCATTTTTCATAATTCCGGATGAAACGTCTGTTGGAAATTGTGAAATTATTTTTAGAGGCACTTCGGGGTTGAATTTCGGTAAACAATTTTCACTATAGGTTAATATGAATATTTAGAATTTTTCAGTACTAAGTTTGTTATGCATTTTTTTGGAGTGAATAGTAACCTCGATAAGCGCACCCAGTGCAGTGTTTTCAAAATCACAGTGTGAAATGTCCAAATTAGGTTAGAGGAGTTTTATTTGGATACTTGGCAATATCTTAGCCACACATAGTGAATAATATTAGAGACTTGGTACAAAGAGGAACCATTAGATGGATTTGTGAAGGAAGTCAAGGTGTGAGATCATGTCACCTAAGCAAATCTTTGTTTCATCTGGTCAACCAAATTGTGCCAGACCAAAGAGGGTTTCAACCTTAGCAAAACCCTAAATGATTGGAATCCAATTGAAACCCCAAAAGCTTGGTTGAAACCAATACCCTTAACGGTTTTCCCAAACCCTAAAGTTGGCCTCCAAACCTTTTTTAATCCGATTTCTAGTATTGTGTTTAATCACTTGATTAAATCACTTCCACTTGCTATAATTAATCAAATCCTTGTTATGACATCATTATTCAACCTTTTAAACCTTGAAAATTTGATTGAGCCAAGAAAAATTAGTTTTGGGCTTGATAGCATCTCAAACCCTAACCAAACCCCATTTAAACTCCAAATTGAAGCCCACTTGATTGGGGCCCACCAAGGCCCACGAAATTGGCCACCTTGGCAAAGCTTCTTGGAGAAGTTTCCTCCCCCACATGGCAGGCCATCCACTGCCATTGGCTGGAACCCATTAGTGCCTTGATGTGAAGAGAAGTCCACTCCATCAACCTCCATCTCTCACAGCTGCTGCAGGCAGTCCTTGCCTCTCTCTATTCTCCACTTTATGTCACATAGCCACCTCCAATCAAGGGTCATTCAAGCCCATAACTTCCCCCTCCAGAAGTCTAAAGTCGTGCAAGACACACTTCTTTCCATTTATCACTTCTTTCCCCCGTTCTTAGAGAGAAACCCAAAAGAGCTCTCTTAGGTAGATTTCTGGTTCTTTTTTGGTATCCATTTACGACCCTTTGTAAGTATTTTCGCATGATAATTCCTTCACATAAGTTGTTCATATTTGAGTCTAGTTTCTGTGGATATCTTATTAGTTTCATTACATGATCATTTGGTTGGTCAAATGTATTTTTAACCATGGGAAGGTCATTCTTGGCGTGAAACTGGAGAGTATGATATGTTTTGGAATTTTTGACCAAGCTAATGGACTTATCTTGGTCCGAAAATTTTATGGAGTGTTTTTAACATGTGTTTATGAATTTTCATTGAGGTTTTGTTGCATGAATAAAGATTTTGATGTTAGATTTTCTTAGAGCTAGAAACTTGAAAACTGGAAGTGGAAAAACAGTTTCTGTTTTGTGAAAGTTGGAGTATTTCGTGGTTTGATCTTATTCCAAAAGTTTTGATATTTTTATATGATGATCCCAAGCCTCTTATATACATGTTAGGATGTTATTTCAAAGATATTTAGTATTAGTTTTAAATATATGATTTTCTATGCAAAAGGATTGCGGTTAGGCCTAAAATTTGATGTTTTTAAGTTAGATCCGTGTTTTATTAAATTTTAGCCATGTGATTTTAAGTTTGATGTTTGGATCTTCTTTAGGACACATTTTTAAACCATGTGATGTGTTAGTTTGAAGATCACATGTCTTTAAGCCATGGATCAAGAGATTGATCAAAGTTAGTTGTGAAAAACAGTTTCTGTTTTGGACTAAGTTTAAAACCAAAAACTCCAAGTGTTGTTTTGTGATTTTTGAATATGGAAGAAATTGCAACCAAAATCAAGAGAAATGGTCTATGTAAGTTTCGGCCATAGTGAGTTTTTCATAATTGTGATTGGTTTTAAATTTTTCTGAATTGATATTTGAGTTTGGGACAAAATTTACATGAGGAATGTAAATTTTGGTAAATTTTGGAATTAGGATGTCAAATCCTTAAGTTAGAGGTAAAATGATAATTTGCCCACATGTAGAGGGTAAAATGGTAATTTTACTCTAAGTTGACTCTTTTCACATTTCTAATTGTTAGTAATTAATTTCTAACTTTTAGAATACCCTCTTACAGTTCCTCGTGTTTCGCACTTTATTCTAGTAGAATGCGACGATTGAGGTAAGTTAGCTTTTAACTTACTATCAGTTTAATGTGTATGAGTGATAAATAAAGGAACTAAATTGTATGTATGCATGTTATCATATGTGCCATGCCAAGTCATTACATATTTATCTGTTACATGGAATTTATTCTGTCATGAATTATTCATCTGTTACAAAAGATATTCTGTCATGTATTCCTATACATTGCAAGTATGTCATGTTAAGTTAAGTATACCATCTGTTACATGTATTTCATGTCACTTAATATTCACTGTCAGATGTTACACCATGTTAAGAAATGTTGTCTGTTATATGGTATGCCATGTTACGAAATGTTGCATGTTACATGTATGCCATGTTATGAAATGTACTCTGTTACATTTATGTCTTGAAGTATGTCATGTCTGTCATCTTACGTTCATGTCACGTTATGCTACGTCAGGACTTTTGTCTTTTATGTCACGTTCATGTTACGTCACGTTATGAAATTTCATGTATGCCAGTTAAGTTATTCATGTCAATCACGACCCTAAGCGCTAGGATGGGGTAATATCCTAGTGGAACTCCTTTGTTCACGCTGGAATGTCTAAATAGGTGTGAAATTTCCTGGGTTGACGAAGTACATTCAATAGGTTGCAAATGGGGCGTAATTAGCTGGTCACCGGAGCGCGCCAGGCACTAACGCCGATGGTGCCACACATTATGTTACGTGTGTCCACAGCAAGTGTGGCACAAACAAATAAGTCATGGGGCCACAACAACTGTGGAGCATGAAGTATGGAGCCACAACAACTGTCGAGCATACACTACGTGAGACACAACAATTGCGATACGTAGAATACGTGGGGCCACAACAACTGTGGAGTACATATTAACGCACTCACAGCTGGTATAGAAACCTGTGATGTGATGCGATAATCGGCAGGGACACACGGCTCAAGGGGACCTGTGTAGCACCCATATGGTCACTTTAATGATTAAGTCTATTGAATAAGATTTCAAGTTCATGTATTTTACGTTCAAGCCATGTTTCAAGTTCACGTTATGTTATGTTCAAGTTTACGTTCACGTAATCATGGTAATCCCATGATACAAGAATATGTTTCAAGTTCATGTTATGTTATGTTCATGTTTACGTTATGTTCCAAGTTCACATTTATATTATGTCATGCTCAAGGTCATGTTCAAATTATGCTTGTTCACGTTCATGTTATGTTTCAAATCCATGTTATATTTTAAGTTCACGTTCATGCTATGTTTCAAGTCCATGTTATGTTTCAAGTCACGTACATGCTAAGCTTCAGTTTCAGTTTAAGTTATGCCAGTTATGTTATGTTGTATGTCAAGTTATGCTATGATTACTTATGATTTGATTATGCATTCATGCTTTTACTGCCATGCATGCATCATTAACTTGTGTGGAAGTTTTCTATTAATTTGCTGAGATTTGTAATCAAATCTCACTGTGGTAGTCCCAACTACTATTCCTCCCGAATGGTAGATTTTGTTATAGGATCTGAAGGAGAACCAGGAATCGACCAACTGGAAACGGTCGACTAAGCGACAGTGCGACGTAGATGGTAGTACAGTAATTACCTCAAATTACTACTTGTATTTGTGGAGTTCAATCTCCAGCACTCTTTTGATCACAACCATATGGACTATTGTTGTGATCTTAGTTATTTAACATGTCATTAAGTATGAAGTATATTTTAAGTATTTGGGATATTTCAATTTGGTGCATAGTATTGCTAAAGAAAGAAAGAAATTTATTATCTGCTGCGAATATTGCATAATGCTAGATGTATGTTAGGAATATTGCATCTTATATGTATGAACGGGGGCAAGTAACCTTGTGTTGCATGTCCCGACGCTTCAGATGTCCGTCCGATCTCAAGTAGAATCTGGGGGCATCACATTATCCCTGTTTTAAGTATTTTACATCCTAACTCCAAAAATTACCATAATTTACATTCATCATGTAAATTTTGTCCTAAACTCAAATATCAACTTAGAAAAATTTAAAATTCAAACACAACTATGAGAACCACTATAGGGCCGAAACTATAAACGGCTTTTTCTCTTTGATTTTTGTTGCAATTTTATCCAACTCCAAAACTCATGATCAAACTGAAATATTGCAACAAAAATCCTCATATCCTAAGTTTAAAAACATGCTTAAAACACCCAACAAGATTATACTTCACATAATCACAAAACTCTTTAGTAAAATGATCCAAACTTTTTAACTAAAATACAACTACTGAATCTCAAGGTTTGACCTATTTCAAAAACATTTCCAAGAACTCCAAAAATCTAAACTTTCTTCAAACATGCTCATAACATGAACCTAAGAACTAACATGCTTTGAATCAACACATACAAGTCAGCAAAAATCACATAATAGCACATGAAGCACTCGGCTCCTACCCTTAGCCAAAAATTGAATTTCTTTCTCAACTAGCTTTGATCAAACAATTGAAGGCATTCTATGGTGTGATCTTCAAACCAAAACATCACATGGTTTAAAAATGTGTCCTAAAGTAGAACCAAGCATTAAAAGTAAAATCACATGGCTAGAAATAACTCAAAACATGTATCTAACTAAAAAATCAAACTTTTGCCCCAACAGTAATAATCTCTTGCATAAAATTCATATCTTTGCAACCAATGTCAAATAGCTTCAAACTAACATTCTAACATGTAGATAAAAGGTTTAGGGTCATCAAATATAAATATCAAAACCATTAGAGTAAGCCTAGACCACAAAAGACTTAAACTTTCTTAAAACAGAAACTATTTTTCCTCTTCTAATTTTTAAGGTCTTAGATCTGGGAAAAGCTTTCCTCAAAAGCTTTAATCATGCAACTAATCTCTTACAAACATTCATATATACATGTCAACAACACTCCATAAATATTTTGGACCAAGATTTGTCCATTAGCTTGGTCAAAAACTCCAAAACACAATACATTATCCAAATTGTCACCCAGATTGGCCTTTCCATGGTTACAACAACTTTTGACCAACCAAAATTCCATGAAATTAAATAAACAAGATACCCAAGAAAACTAGACTCAAAGAATAACAACTTTCATGAAGGAATCATTGTGAGACGTGATGAGTGTACGAAAGTGCACTCTAAATACCCTATTATTGGACAAAATGGTAAAATGTGAATAGAAATTATAGGAATTAATATGTATTCTTGAATTGAGTTTCTATTTACTTTAGGATACTCCTAAGTAGATTTTTATGTTTAATTTCAGAGTCTATAAAAGTGCAAGTCAAAACCCTTGTCAAATTTAAAGGAAGACTTTCAAGTGGGCAAGACGTTGGAACAAGTTAAGAACTTTCAAAAAGTGTAAGACTCTTCAACCAAGGATAATGATGGGGTTTGAGAGCAATTTGGATAAAGAAAAAAAAAAGAAAAATATCACAAAATGAAACCGCAAGAAGTCAAGTCCGAAATTCGCTAGAAGATAACCTGGACATACTTTGGTATTTTGAACGTAACTTTCCACTCACACATCCGCTTGATGCGATTCTTGATGCGTTGCAAAGCTATCTTAAAGGGCTACAAAGTTTTTTGAATAAGGATTTTCACATTCGAATTCCTGAAGCTCGTACGTGGCTATCAAGCTAAGTCCTAAAATTTAGGCCATTTTTTATGTAGGAATCATGAAGACATTAGGGTTTCTTTCCTACCCTATATAAGCATATCATTAGCATGAAAATTGAGGAGTTTTGGAGGAGAGATGGCTTAGTTCTGAAGATAGGATAAAAATGCTATTTTTATTGTTTTAGTTCTTCTATGGAGAATAAAATCTTGGGTAAAGCTTAGAGCGTTAATTGATTGGTGAAAATATTTTAACTATATTTCAATTCATAGATTAAACTTTATTGTTTAACATTCTAGGATTCAATTCTCTATTTGTTTTGGATATTATAAGTTTGAGACAATTATATTAAATCTTGCTATGGTTTGATTTTGTTGAGCTAGAATTATGAATATATGATTGTGACTTAAACAGGCTTTTCATGCCATTGATGTGATCTTTTGCTGCATTATTGTTTATGAACATAGTGTCGTCTTTAGATCTGATATTCATTTTTATATATGAAAACTATGGTTTGTAAAGAGAGAATAGATTTTAGAATTAAATTTGAGAATGTAAATGAATATAATGTCATATATTCCAATTAGGAATTTGGTGCTATAATTATTAATTGTGTATATAGTTTGGATTGTAAAAGTTAGAGTATTGGATCCGAATAATGGAAGCCCAAAGCTTTACTTGCCTTCTTATCTATGCCCTAATCTCATTTTAATTACGTGCTTTAGGTAGAATTTTCAGATTCTTGTCATATTATAATTTGATCTGTTCTTTTAACGTTGCGTCTTGTTGTGTTTCTTCCGACTACCTGTGGATCGACACCTTGAACTAGTTTGGGCATAATCAAATTTTGGCACCATTGCTGGGGAGACGGTGGAAGAAATGATACAAATAATTTATTTCAGTAGTTTGTAAAGGCGGTAACTTTGTTCCCTCTTTTAACCTGCTACATTTTTTCTTTCTTTCCTTTCGTATTATTTTTAGTTTTTAGTATTTTGTTACCTTGCATGCATAGATATAAAGATGCCTTGGGTAGATTTGCTTGTAGGCATGTGCTAGAGTCAGAATCAAAATTTTTAAATTATTTATTTGACAATCCATGTAGTCCCAAAGAAATGAGTGAACATGAAAATGAACCCACTAGAACTCTTCAAGATTACCTCCACCCTACACGCACAACCACACTATCATGCATCATATTTCCAACCAACACTTGTCAACTTAATTTTAAAACAGAGATGATACAGCTACTTCCCACCTTTTATGGTTTAGAGAATGAAAATCCTTATTTGCACATGAGGGAGTTTGAGGAAGTAGTTGCAACTTTTCATAGTCATAATGCTACAGATGATGTTGTGAGACTTAAGTTCTTTCATTTTTCTTTGAAGGATAGATTATAGAGCTAGTTGTACTCACTAAGACCACGATCAATAGGATCATGGAATGAGATGACACATGTCATCTTTAACAAATACTTTCTCCAACATAAGACCAATATTTTGAAGAGACAGATCTCCACCTTTGCACAAAAGGATAGTGAGACTTTGTATTAGGCTTGGGAGAGGTTTAAGGAGCTGTTGAGTATGTGTCCTCACCTTAGTTATTTCTATGAGCGAGTTACACCAAGAGAGTATCAATTCATGCATATGATGTGTAATGGTGAATTTTTGCAGAAAAATCTAGATGAGGCTATAGAATATCTCAATTAGCTTGGTGAAAAAGTTCACACTTGGACCGGACCTAGTGCTATTGAGAGTACAAATAGGTCACAGCCTGTTGGAAATCCAAATAGTGGTAGAATTTACCATCTTAGGGAAGAGGATAACCTAAAAGCTAAGGTAGAGATGCTTACTGGGGAGTTAGAGGTGTTAAAAACTAAAGATTTAAATCCAACACACATGGCTACTCGTGTTGAATCCTTTGGACCGCGTTTTGTGTGTGGTGGTGTAGATCACCTAGCTCAAGAGCGCCACATTTGCTGACATGAGAGGAATGTATGAGGAACAATCTAATGCCTTAGGTATGTACACGAAGCTTTTTGCACCTTTCTCTGATACCTACAATCTGGGGTGGCGTAATCACCCCAATTTTAGCTAGAAATCTGAAAACCAACAACCTGCGCAGCCACCTAGAGCTTACCCTGCACCATATCATGCATCATCCTCTTCTAGGAACCCTTTAGAAAATATTTTATATGCTTTTATTGAGGCACAGGGTAAAACTAATCAAAAGTTTGAATATTTGATTATGCAGGTTGTTGAAGGAAACAAAGTGATAAAGAGCCATGTATCCAAGTTGATGAGCTCATTGAGTGTGAATGAGCGTGGTAAGTTCTCTTCTAAAGCTCAATCCATACCCCAAGGTCAACATATAGCTCAAGAAAATTTGAAGGAGGTCAATGCCATTGTGACATGAAGTGGTAAGTCTTTACACATCCTAACAACTCATAAGCCATAGGATGTTGAAGAGAAACAAAGCAATAATAGTGCCGAGTTGCCCAAGGAAGCCAAGGTAATCAAGAGCCTAATTGAGGTACAATTTCCTCAAGCTTTAAAATTTGGTACGCGAACTTTGAATTACAGCAATGAAATATTGGAGAACCTTAGGCCATTGTTTCAAATACCGTACCGTACCGTACTGGTCGAAATATGCCATATCGGCCACTGGTCTCGTACAGGTATTGCATATATTTCATACCGGCCCAAATAGCAGTCGTACCGGCCTATATTTTGGCTTGTACCGGCCGATATTTTGGCCTTTAATTTTTTTTTTCATTTTTTCAAACTACAAACTCATTTTTTGACCCCCAATTCAAACTAGACTATTTATAATATATATATGTATTTATATATAATTTATTCATATATTTACTAGTATTTTGGAATATTATTTTTATATATATTTATATATATATATATAATTTATTCATATATCGACTATCTCAAAACGGTATATGAAATGGTATTGGTACCAAAATATTTTGTTCCAGTGCCTTGACCGGTATGACGTCTGGTGCGGTATTCAAAATATTGCCTTAGGCAGAAAAAGATCAATCTTCCTCCTTTGCATGTTATTAAACAAGTTCATACTTATGCAAAAGTTCTCAAAGATTTGTGTACAATTAAAAGGAAGCACCATATTTAGAATACAACATTTCTAGCAGAGCAAGTTAGTGCTTTAATTGAGTAGTGAATTTCTCCTAAGTACAAGGATCCTATTTGTCCAACCATTGCATGTAATATTGAGAATCATGAGTTTGGGCAAGCCTCGCTAGATTTAGGAGCTAGTGTAAATTTGATATCTTATTCCATTTATTTGCAGCTTGGTTTAGTTGAAATTAAGACCACTTTTATTGTGCTTCAATTGGCTGACCGTTTAGTTAAGAAATTGAGAGGGATAGTTGATGATGTTTTTATCTAAATTGACAAGTTTTACTACCCTATTGATTTTTTAATTTTGGATACTCAGTCGATTGTTGAGTCTGACTCTATGATTCCTCTCATATTAGGTATACCTTTCCTTGCTATGGCTAATGCACTTATAAACTGCAGGAATGGACTGATGAAACTATATTTTGGAAATATGACCATAGATGTCAACATATTCCACATTTGTAGGCAGCCTAGGGAGGTTGATGAGTGCTACCAAACATACATGATTAACGCACTCATAGACAAGGGAGTTCATACAACTAATGATTCTGATCCCCTTGAATATTTCCTTTTTAATTCTGAGTTTGATACTATTAGTGATTCATCTCATGTTTAAGGCATGCATTTTTCGGCCTAGGTGACACTTCTCCTGTTAGTATTTCTTCGAATTTGAATGCAGGTAAGCTTAAGAAATTTCAGTTGAGTGAGTTAGAGGAGTTGAGAAATGATGCTTACGAGAGCTCTACAATCTATAAGGCTAAAATGAAAGCATTGCATGATAAAAATATTGTTAGGAATACGTTTAAACCTAATGACCAAGTATACATATATGATTCTAGACTTCACAAGCACCTAGGAAAACTTCGGTCTAGGTGGACCGGCCCCTTTATAGTGAAGCATGTTTTTGAAAATGGGGTGGTAGAAATAGAGGACCCTAGGAATGGCCGGGTCTTTAAAGTAAATGGTCAACGCCTCAAAATCCTTATTGATAGGCAAGTGCCTGAAGTGGAAGACATTCCACTTGCAGACCCGGTCTATCAACCTTAACAACACCATGCAGGTATGTTTTTCCTATTATTATTTGTTTTCTTTTCTTTTCTTTCTTTTTGTTTGTTGATGTTTTGTTTGTTTTCTGTTTGCAGGATAGTGTCATTTCACCATTTTAGTTTGCCATCTCTTATGCTTACCTGGCTGCCCATGTCACACATCAGGTGTATTCTACCATCTTCAGTTACTAACCATTCAGCTTTGATTCTTAAACATTGAGGACAATGTTTTGTTTAATTTTGGGGGTGTGGTGCAAATTATGCATTCACAAATGCTTGTTGGAACTCTGTGGCACGTTTACATGTGTCAGAATTGGTTTTTGAGCATCACATGTATATCCTTTCACATGTGTACTCATTCTCATACATAGCCATCTTAGTGAATTCAACAAATCCATCTTGATCGTTATGCTGAAATATTCACAAGATATCTAATGCACTCATCAAGTTTTGTGGTAAGATGGTGGTTTAACATATGTATCTAGAGAACTCTTTTGCTTAAGTCTTTATTTGTGAGTTTTGGAGAGGATTGAGAGCCAACAAATGCTGAAAATTGTGATAAGCGTTTATTGATTTTTTTGAATTGGGCACTTCTTGTGAGAATATCATTATATAGTTTGTGGTATGATGGCGGATATACTTGGGATATGATGAAGGTCAATTTAGGATTAACTTTTGAGCCTTTCAAGCCAACCCTTTAAATTATAAATCCCTAGTAGCCAACTTTGAGCCAAGAAACACATATAGCCTTTTGTCTTCATATACCTACATTATCCATACCTCTCCACATTGGAGTATAACCTATACACTAATTCTCCCTACCCTTGTTACTTTCAAGTGTGTACTAGATGCATAATTCTTTTTTTTGCAAGAAATAAAAAAAAAGAGAAAAAAAGGGAAGAACACGAGTTACAAGGTGTTCAAGTGAGTGAGCTTCAAAGGTAAAAATACCAAGGCTAGGTAGAAATAGCTGAATATCAGGGTGACATATACTTGTTCACCAAATTGTTGAGCTGAAAATAAAAAAGTAACAAATGAAAACAAAAGGCGTTATTCGGTGATTTGAAAGGTTGAAGAGTACATCAAGTGAGAAATATGGTTTATTGATATGTTCAATAAGATTCCTTAGGTATGTACTTGGAAGTTTTTGAATCCTTTTTTTTCATTCCTTTTTTTTTTCATATAGCCTAACCTAAGACATATTGCAACCTTTTGTTTTGACCATTCTGATCGCAAGTAAGCCTATGAAAAGAATGGTTGAAATCTCATTTGTTAGTGTTCCTATCATAAGATCAATGCTTGCTTGTTGCTTGTTCATAATTACCTAAATCTTCATGTGAATGTGTGTACACCACTTGTCAACTCTATAGAGAGAGCCCTTACACGAAATACTATTATACCTGTGAGTTATGGAATTGAACCTTTTGCTTAAGATGTTCTTGATGTTGCATGTGTCAAGATTAGTGGTAAGATGGTTATGGCTTGGAAAACACACTTATACTCTGTCAATTGATACAAGTGGATTGATCTTGAGGGGTTATTAGATTCGTTAGTTTGTTTTGATATGTGAATCTGGAAAATGTGAATTGTTGACCTATTTTAGTAATACTCATCTCTTTAGCATTGAAATTGCTAGGGACTAGCAATAAGCAAGTTGGGGGGTGTGATAAGTGTACGAAAGTGCACTCTAAATACCTTATTATTGGACTAAAATGCTAAAATGTGAATAGAAATTAATGTGTATTCTTGAATTTAGTTTCTATTTACTTTGGGATACTCCTAAGCAGATTTTTATGTTTAATTTCAGAATTTATAAAAGAGCAAGTTAAAATCCAGCCAAATTCAAAGGAGGACTTTCAAGTGGGCAAGACGTTGGAACAAGTTAAGAACTTTCAAAGAATGTAGGACTTTTCAACTAAGGATAATGATGGGGTTTGAGAGCCATTTGGATAAAGAAACAAATCGCAAAAGGAAACCACAATAAGTCCAAGTCCGAAACTCGCTAGAAGATAGCTTGGACATACTTTGGTATTTTGAAATTAACTTTCTACTCACACATATGATTGATGCGATTCTTAATGCGTTGGAAAGCCATCTTAAAGGGCTACAAACTTGTTTGGAATGAGAATTTCTAAATTCAAATTCTTGAAGCACATATGTGGCTGCCAAGCTAAATCCTAAAATTTAGGCAAGTTTTAATGCGGGAATCACGAAGACATTAGGGTTTCTTTGCTTACTGAGTTGTTGATAACTCATCCCTTATCTCCACAATATTTTTTAGATAATTTTAATGCATCAACTGGAAGTCAAGAATAGGGAATACTAGCGAGTTTTGATGATCATAGAAGAATAAGTGTCATAGGGTACAAGGACTTATTGGAGAGTCTTATTTGGTAGTGTTATTATTTTATGTTGCTTTAGTATCTTGAGTCATGGATATTTCTGAGTCTTTATGGAGATTCTTAATTTATTTCATTGTGGTATTTCTTTGGTGTCGTGGTGGAGGAACATATATTTTTGGTTTTGAATAAATGTGTTTATATTTTATGGAAAATTTGGAGTATATAAATATGTTGTGGGAGATGGATTTAGGTTACAAGAGCTCACTTTCCGTACCTCTGGAAACAGGGCATTAAAGTTAGTATCAAAGCCAGGTTTGAGATTCTGCAGACTATAATATTGGAGGTTTTTGATATATGTGGGTTTGAGGAAATAATTTTCAGTTTTGAGGTGTAGACATTTGTGGATTGTGAGAGATGATTCTATTGGTATTTAAGGTTTTAGAATCCGACAGGCTTTTGGGAATATGTTCTTACAAATTTGAGGTCTTAGATTTTGTGGATTTTAAGAACTGGTCTGATTTAGCGATTAACTTCCGATCTAGTAGGAAAGTTTTCCTTGAGGTCAAGTTGAAGAGTAATTGAGGTAAAATTTTGCACATAGGCTTTAATCAAAATGGTTTGGTGTAAATGGAATAACTATTGAGTATGTTTACTTTAAGCCAATTTAGTATAAGAGAAAGAATGAGTAAGACAATAAATTGTTGCTTCATGATATATAGATTAATTGGTAGTTACATTTACGCTTAGTTTATACTTTTTAATATTCCCTTTGAAGCATTTAACCAAGTATCAGTCTTCCAGGATGGTAGCTCGTCGTCGTGTTCGAAATCTTGGGGACTTGAACGTGAGAAATGATGAGGATGGATGCACCGTAAAGTAGTTCAAACGGATGCACCCTCCCACTTTTGATGGGCGTGGAGACCCAACCTTGGCTGAGGATTGGATCTGGGATTTTGAGGGGGTACTTCATGTCTTGAATTGTACTGATGAACATAAAGTACTGTACTCTGCCTTCAAGCTGATAGGAGAGGCAAAAATATGGGAATTTCTGAGAGAACCATTTGGGAATCTGAAGGCACAGAAGTAGTCAACTGGCCCAATTTCAAGCAGATTTTTCTTGATCGATTCTTTCCAAGCTCAGTTAGAGAAGATAGGGCCATGGAGTTTGCCAGTTTGGTGCAGGGAACTATGACGGTACACCAGTACGAGGCTCAGAGTTAGTGAATAAGGTAACAATATTGGAACGAAGTCTCAAGAAAAGTGCAAAACTTCAAGATCAGAGGAAGAGAACTACCCATCAAGGATCTTCCTCTAGTATGGATCAAAGGCCGTGGAAGAAGAGAAACGAAGGGAGTAGCTTAGGTCAAAGGCAAGCACAAGGAAATCAACCAAATGACCTCTGTAAGTTTTGTAATCATGTACATACAAGAGAGTGCAGAAGGGAGGTGGGGTTGTATTTTTATTTGGTAAGACTGAGCACCTCATCAGGGAAGCCCATTACTATTGGGAGACAACAAGAAGCCCAACCCACCTCCAGATCCCCAACAGACGATACAGGAAAGTAATTAGCGTAGAATGGGACCGGCTCGAGTGTTTGCACTGACAACTGGAGATGCTGAGGACAACAATGATGTGGTCACAGTTACTCTATTCCATTTCTACTGGAAAGCAATTGTTTTAGTTTAGTGGGATAAATCATTTTTGCATTTTAATAGAATTTTACCAAGTGCAAAGGATGACATAGAACACATAGGAATGTACAAGGGTGCGTAGTCTAAAATTACAAGCCTGGTAAGAATTATAAGCGTCAATAGGGATTAGATCCAATAATTCATATCCATGAGACTCTAGCCTTAGGTGTTTGGGTGGTCAATGTGTATAATCGAAGCGTGAATTTTGGAAATATGATGGTTGATAGTAGACCTTATGAGGATTCAAGAATTAGTGAATTGAGATCACTTAGGACTTAACCATTGAGCGTTTTGTCTTACTATTATTAGGAGGGAGGTTAAAATGTTATATTGAGAGTCCTTATGATTATATGTGAGGTTTAGTTAAAAAAAAAAATTAGAGGAATTATTTGGTCTGTAATTTCATTGTTGAGGTTCATAAATTTAGGATTTGAACTCAGGGTTGTGTATGAAAATTGAAGTTTAAAATAGGTATGGATTATGAGGGATAAGTATTTTAGGCTTTACTTTAGATGCCACAAATTTCAAGGAAGAAATTTTTAAGGGGGGAGGATGTAACACCCGGATCCAGCACCAAGCCCGCTTTCTAAAATTTTTTCAATTATACGTATCAAAAGTTTAATTGAGTTAGCAATTACTTTTTCTTGTATAGACTCTAGGCCTAAAATCTTTGTTTTGGCGGAATATGATTTTTTTTTTCTCTTTGGGTTGATAATTATGTTAAAAAGCTTTTTGTGGGCTGAGAAATTTTTTGGACAAGTTGGATTATTTTTTTGTACAGGTTGAGTCGAGGGCCAAAACTTGGGAAAAAAAGCCTATTTAGTTCCTTTATACACTACCAGATGTGAGCCCAAATACATGAAATGGGCCAAAAACCCCAAGCCTTGAGAACCATGCCAGACTTCTCTTCATGCACAGTTTTGATCACGATTCACGTCTGTTTGTCACTGCAAGCAAGGCTTCATCGAGTCCGCTTCCTCTGCATGCACATTTGTCTTGCTAGGTTATCAACAACACCATATGAATATTCATAAGTTTCATTTTGCAGATCACGCCTAGCCTTCTTACTCGATACACGTCTCTCTTTCCCTCATCTCTAGGGTTTTCTTTTGGTTCTCAATAACCTATATGTATAGATACGCTTATCCCTCTTGCATGAAAAGAAAACTCCAAGCTGCAAACCTCTTTTGATGCCTTCCCTTCCATGCACGCTGCTCTCCTCTTCAAGCACCACTCCAAGCTGCAAAGCTTCAGTGAAGAACCTCCTCCATGTACAAACTGCCAAATGCAATGTTACCCAGCCATCTCTCACCACCATAAGCCACCGCAAAAACATACCTCCACATCCCACAATTTCTGTGAACCAGTCACTCTCCACGCACGTCCCACGGCAACAACCGCCACGTAGCAGTCGCCTCCACCGTACAACTTCAAGATCCTCCACAAAGCCACCCTACGCCACCTTTGCCTAGCCATGGGAAATCACCAAAGGTATTACTCTGTCCTACTTCTGTATGGTTTAAATTCTTCCAAATTGAATTGCTTAAACACTTGAAGTTTTAGGTTTAGAGAGTATGCCGGTACAACTCAACCTACTTTGCAGAAGGATTCCGATGCTAATTCTTGATTGGAAAGAGAGAGAGTTAAGGACTGGCAGAATCTCAGTGGTAGAAATATATGTGGTGAATAACTCTTTGAGCAGCAAGGAAAGTAGTAACTTCGCTTAAGCAAGGATTCAGTGACTTAGATGGTTAGCCAAGAACTTGTTCATTTTAGGCAGTAACCTTTTGTGAGTGTTATATTCTTCTCTTAAATGGTGCTAGTTATTATATGAACCAATGTTATGGATATAGATAGGAATTGTGTAGGCTACGAGAAGAAGGCTTTGCCTCATGAAGAATGTTACCCGCCTCTTCACCCGACTACGTGGATGGATAAATAGTTTCAAGGCTAGGATGGCACGAGATGAAATTGAATCTAGCCGAGCAGCAGAGGAGCGCATCGTAGCCGACAACCCTAAACCCATAACGTTAGGATCATCTATATCGTCAACTCACCATAGACGTTTGCTAGCAGTGGGTCAAGTACCAGATAGCGAAGACGAAGAGGTCGAGTAGCAACCCCGACCCACATCATAAAGTGGTGTATGATTCGGACAACAACACATTCTACTGCTAACCCTAGCACATCATGCCAATTGATATCAACGCACCACCACCGGCACCGACCAACGGCGATATGTCCTGTGATGAACATTAGGTTTGAAGCATCATCTTCTCCTTAGTATTATTGATGGTTAGTACTTATGTCGATTTCGAGGACGAAATCTTTTTTTTTAGGAGGGAAGGATGTAACAGTCGGCTAGAAATTCAATGGTGAAATTTCTTTAGACTTTAGGACTCTCGTGAAAATCCCGTAAGTTTTTACGAATTGACCAATCACGTAGGTTTTACCCTGTCGGAATAGTCAATGTTGCCACCCACTTTGGTACCAGAAGCGTAATTTTATTTATTTGAGATAGTTAGAAGTGTTAGAATGTGATATGGTCTGCGCCATTAGACTCAGTTGGTTATTTAGGATTTTATGGTGTAATAATCTCATTTTCAATTTTCAGACGAAACGCTTGTTCGAAAATGTGTTTTGTTTATTTCGAGGCACTTCAAGGTGAATTTTGAAAAATGAATTACACCGTTAGTTTAGTATGTATATTTAGGATTTTGTAGTGAAAAATTTATTCTTCACTTTCCTAGAGTGAATAGTAACCTCAATAGTAGCACCTAGCACAGTGTTTTTAGAATCATTGTGTGGAACGTCCAAATTAGGTTAAAGAAGTTTTATTTGAACACTTGGCAAGATCTTAGACACAATTGGTGAATAGTATTGGACACTTGTCACCAAGAGGAACCATGAGACAGATTATGAAGAAAATCAAGGTGCGAGATCATGCCATCTAACCTAAGCCAAACCCTATTCGATCCGATTTCTAGTATTGTGTTTAGTCACTTGATTAAATCAGTTTTACATGCTATTAATTCTTCAAATTAATGTTATGAAATCATTATCCACCTCTTTAAACCTTGGAAATTTGATTGGGCCAAAAAAAATTGGATTTGGCCTTGTTAGCATCTCAAACCCTAACCAAACCCTCTTTAAACCCCAAATGAAGCCCACTTGTTTATAGCCCATTAAGGCCCACGAATTTTGGCAACTTGGCAAAGATTCTTGAGAAAATCTTCCACCACCCATGGCAGACCAACCTCTGACCAAAACAAGCCCAAAGTCGTGCATGATGTGAAGGCCAGAGGCCACCTCACCACCACCCTTCTCTTGGATATTTCTTTGGCTAAAAACCACTCACTATTCTTGCCTTTTTGTGACATAACCACCAAACCTCAATGTCTCATACAAGGTCATACCTCCCTTTTTAGAAGTACTTGAGGCATGTAGGTGACTACTTCCCTCACTTCACCACTTTTCACTCATTCTTGGAAACCCTTTAGAAGCTCTCTCAAGTAGATTCCAGTGTCGTTTTGCATTCCATTTTTGGAATCTTTTTAAGTATCGTCTCACAATGATTCTTTCATGAAAGTTATTTTTCCTTTGATTTCATGGTCTTTTGATTGGTCAAAAGTTGTTATAACTGTGGAAAGGTCAATCTGGGCGACAATCTGGATAGTGTGTTGTGTTTTGGACCAAACAAATAGACAAAACTTGGTCCGAAATTTTTATGGAGTATTGTTGACATGTATATATGAATGTTTATTAGAGACTAGTTACATGATTAAAGCTTTTTTTGAAAACTTTTCTCAGATCTAGAAACTTAGAAATAGGAAAAGGATTAATAAAGTTTGAGTCTTTTGTGGTTTAATCTTACTCCAATGTCTTTGATATTTTTATTTGATGACCCTAAGAATTTTATCAACATGTTAGGATGTTAGTTTGATGCTTTTTTATGGTGGTTTCAAATATGTGAATTTTAAAGCAAGAGATTATTACGGTTAGGTCAAAAGTTTGATGTTTTTAGTTAGATCCATGTTTTGAGTTATTTTTAGCCATGTGATTTTAAATTTAATGCTTGGATGAACTTTAAGACACATTTTTAAACCATGTGATGTTTTGATTTGAAGATCTCACCATAGAATGCCTTAGATTAAGTGTTTGATCAAAACTAGTTGCGAAAGAATTTCTATTTTTAGCGAAAGGGTTTGATCAAAACTAGTTGCGAAAGAATTTCTATTTTTAGCGAAAGGTAGGTGTTGAGTGCTTCATGTGCTATTTTGTGATTTTTGGTGACTTGTATGTGTTGATTCAAAACATGTTAGTTCTTAGGTTTGTGTTATGAACATGTTATGGCGATATTGTCTGTTACACGTTATGCTATGTCTCGTAGTGTTATCTTTTACATGTTCGGCCATGTCACATAATGTTGTCTGTTTCATGTTAGGTATTGTTTGTCTGTCTGTTTCATGTTATGCCAACTCATTCATCTCATGTACATGTCATGTTACGTTACGCCAACCTATCTGTCCTTTCGTTTCATGTCACGTCATGTCTTGAGTATGAAATATGTCTCCAAAACAGTATTTTTCAAGTCTAGTCGTGTTACGTCCATGTACAATTAAGTTATTGTTCATTTCATTGTTATTCTGAAAGACCAGGGGAACACATAAAGTCAAGTCTAACTAATATAGTTATAAGGGTAGAATTGGCTTGTGGCATTGCTGTGAAATTAGGTGTACATCCGCTTTGCCTCCATTTCTCAAGAAGATCCTTAACTGAAAGACATCCCAAAATAGAATCTAAAGTCTTGTACTACGAGACTGTAATGCTGTTAAATATTGTGCTAACCCCATGATACAAGATTACTTTATTATGATAACCTCATGAGACATGATTACTTTATTATGGTAACCCCATGAGACAAGATTACTCTATCATTATGGTAAACCTATGAGACAAGAATATCATTATGGTAACTCCATGAGACAAGAATACATTTCAAGCTCAAGTACACGTTCAGTTCATGTTTCAAGTTCACGTTTAGGTCATGTTTCAAGTACACATTCAGTTCATGTTTTAAGTGCATGCTTAGTTCAAGTTTTAATTCACGTTAAGTTCATATTCAGTTTCAGCTCAAGTTCAGTTTGTGTTCACGTTCATGACCAAGTCAGTTCACGTTCAAGTTCATGTCATGTCAAGTCAAGTCTCAGTTAAGTTCATGTCATGTCAAGTTTAGTTTTAGTTCAGTCTATGCTCAAGTTCAAGTCATGTCAGTTCATGCCATGTTATATGTCAAGTCACGTCATGCTTATTTATAATTATGATTATGCATTCATGCCTTTATTGCCATGCCTGCATTTGTAAACTATATGTTAAGTTATATGTTAACTTGCTAAGATTTGTAATCAAATCTCACCGTGGTAGTCCTAACTACCATTCCCCCTGGAATGGTAGATCGTGTGCCAAGATCAAGAGGCGCTTCAGAAGATGATTGACTGGAGATGGTCGATTAAACAACGATGACATGATGTGGAGCTCATAGCCTCAATGCCCCCATTTATTGTTAGTATTATGGCATCCTTGACTAAGTTGTACGAGCTACTCAATGGATTAGCCTAGTAGTTGCTTTAGTTCCTGCTTGTACTTAAAGAGCTCAGTCTCCAGTATTCTTATGATTACAGACCTTTTGGACTCATGATGTAATCAAGAAGGTCTAGCACTTTATTGTTTATGGATTATGTTTTAAGTATTTGGGATATCTTTAATTTGGTACATAGTATTGCTAAAAAAAAAAACATTACCCGCTGCGAATATTGCATAATGCTATATGCATGTTAGGAACATTGCATCTTTATATGCCATCAATGGGGGCAGGTAACTTTGTGTTGCATGTCCTGATGCTTTAGATATCCATTCAATCCCAAGCGGAATATGTGGGCGTCAAAAGAGGAGGCAATAAAACTTTAGGGCCTTAATGCATAAAGGATGTGATAGGCTAAGGTTAAGATGTTAAAAACCTTTAGGCCCAACTTGAGAGATATAAAGTTTTAAGCCTTTCTTGGAGAACACTAGAAAATAGGCCCAATGTAAAGGACATAAAGCCATTGGGCCTAACTTAATAATAGTGAAGGCCTTAGGCCCAACTTGGAAAACATAAGATTTTAGGCTTCACTCATTGGACACAAGACTATGGACCTAACTTATTAGACCCAAGATATTAGGCCCAACTTAGTAAGCATAAGGCCATTGGGCGTAACTTAGTAAGATTCAAGACTTTGGCCCAATTGAAGAAATGCCCAAAGATTAAGACCCAACCAAGTAGGCCTTTAAGGTCATAGATAGGCCCCATAAATCAGGACATATGATCCGTTCAATACCCCACACCAAAGCTGTGATACCCCGTATTTTAGTGTATTTTAATTAAAGGATTATTTTAATTAACTTAAATACTAGTTCTCTTGTTTTAAAATTATTGGGCTTCTCGTTGGTTTATTTCATGATTTTTTAAGTTGTGAAATTTACTTTGATGTGCTTTCTTGGTATTAATTATCGTTTTGCATTTAAAATGCTCTTTACTTTAAATCAGTTTAATATTGGACTTTAAAATTTTTGTATTGTTGGATTTATTATTATTATTATTTTATTTTAACTAATCATTGCGTTTAAGTTATTTTATTTAAATTTACTGTTTTGAAATCATTTTCGTTGGATCAATTTTGTGACCCAAGTTGTGAGGACTGGACTTAATTTCTTTCCCTCACTTTTTCATTTTTCTTTTTCTCCTCTTTTTCTTTTCCTTCTCTTTATTTTTCTCCTCATTTTCTCCTCTGCTTCTTTCCTCTCCTGCGCCCAGCCCTTCCCTTCTCCCATCCGTGCGTTGTCCTCCAGCCATTGCCGCCGTGCGCCACCATGGTCGACACTGCCCCTCCCATTCTCTTCCTCTCTAGTCGACGACCTCACCCTCCTATTTCCAGCCCCTCTCGCGCCACTGTTAACCTCCACGCATAGCTTAAAGTCGCGCCCACTATTTGTTCCAGTGTTGCCGTCGCGCCACCTTCGGCCACCATCTCTTCACCACATCATTCTTGACCTCCCAGTAACCTAAACAACCCATCCCCAGCTCCGATCTTCCACCGGTGAAGCCCCACCATCAACATTTCCATTTTGATCATTTTGGCCTTCAACCGCCCTCTACGCCGCCACCCACGGCCAACCACCACCACCATTAGCTTCACCGACATCCCTAAGCCATTCCCTAGTAATCTCGAGTTTTAGTTTGTCCTTGTTCAAAAGTGGGTTTTTGAGACCCACGGCCACAGTGCATCTTGCACTATTTCGTTGCTGTTCCGCCCCTTCTTGCACCTTCGGGATCCTTCGAAAATTATATTATAGCGTTGTAAGTATTTTTTTCAAAGAATTTTGAGATTTAAATGTATTTTTGCACTAACCTATTTTTACTGTGAATTGGTTGGTTGTGCCGACTGAGTTTGAGGAGTAAGGGGGTCGGTTGGATTGGATGATGGAGTTGTTTGTGTGATTGGTTTATGTTGAGATTTGTTGGCTATTTCGGGTTTAAATATTGGTGTTTTGAATTTGACGTTAGTTATGGTGCATATTGATGATTTTAGAAAGTGATGATATATTTTGGGATTATGAGGGTTTTAGGTTTTGAGGAATTAAAATAGGTTATTTTAGAAGCTTTGGCTTAAATATCGAAATACGTGATTGATTGTAAACTTACGAAGATTGCGTGATTATTCTTATAGGTAACGATTAATATTTGTTTGGCATTGTTGAGGAAATTCTGAAAAACTAAGAAGTCCAGATAAGTAGGGTTTCTATGCTAGATTTGCATAAAAATAAAATGGGCTGATGTTGATTTTTGAAAATATGCTTGTTTTATTATGAAAAGAGATTTGAACTATCTCAGTTATTTGTTCTGCATTCCTCATGAGATTCTGTTTAAGAATAAAGTATTTTCTGGTATGACTGGTGTAAACATGAGCTATTTTGCATTTTGCTTCTGAACTGTTCAAAAGAGAGCGAATATGAAAGTTTGTGCATAAAATTATGTTTTGTGATCTAAGTCTGTTCTGTTCTGAAGATGTTCTATACTCTGATATGATGTGATTTCTAAAAACTTTTGGTATGACATTCTGAATTGGGATATGGTTTGTGGATGGTGATCTATTTGACCTACCACGGGTGCTAATAGTGGTTTCTGTTTGGGTTGGTACCAACTATTCTGTTTCTGGTGCACCCATTTTGGAAACAAAGTGGTTTTTCTAGTGGTCTTTCCTGTGTGCACACTCGAGGCTCCGAGAATAAATAAGGAGAAGATTCACATTCTATTTTTACTCGGTTAGCTACCGGGGTTTACACAACCCTACCACGGGGGTTAAACATGGCCTTTGATGTGATGTGATGTTCTAGTATGATGGTAGTCAGTTATGCTATGTCAAAAGACTTTGAATAAGAATATTTTCTGAAACTTTCGCTCTGATATTTTTGATAACATGTTCTGACTCTGCATTCTAAAAATAAAAAGTGTTTTGTTTTGCATTCTGAAATCTGTAAATGCTCATGTTTGCATACTAGTATATGTTCTCTGCTTATTGAGTTGTTGATAACTCACCCCCTTTATCTTCACAATATTTTCAGATGATTTGGATTTTTCAGCTGTGGATCAAGACTATGAAGCATTGGGTGAGATGACTTAAGAATAGTGGAGTAAGAATAGAAAGTTTTCGATGAGTATTGATGATTTTTTTTGTTAATTATATTGTTGAGATGTGAAGTTAAGTGACATGTAGAGAAGTTGATATTTTTTTGGGGTTATTGTATTGAGGATTTGATATATGAGTTTGTGTAGTTAATTAAATTTGAAGTGTTTACGTTTGATTTAGAGCTTTTGGAAGTATATTAGTAGTGTAGGAGTTGATTACCAGGTAACATGAATTAACTCTCCGGAACTTCGGGGTCGGGGTGTTACAAAAGCCCACACCCAAGACATGCACAATGACCCAACAAGCCCAACCCACAAGGCCCAAAAGCCTTGTCTTTCATTTTTACACTTCTATTTGAAACCCACATACCATTGTTTTCCCTCAAGCCCAAGAATTTCCACAAGCCCCTAAGGTTCCCATTTGACCATAATTAAGCTTCTAACTTTTTTTTTTTTTGGATAGAAAATAACTTCATTTCATAAAGGCATAACACCTTGAGATAGGTTACAATAGTGTTGATCAATGAAAATTACATTCTCAATGAAAAGAGGTACACTATTCCACCAAATAAACATATCTTCAATGGACCAAGCATGTCTTGCAAGTCAATGGGCAGCCTCATTTGTGAATCTACTACAATGTTGAAAGCTGCACTGAGGAAAAGTTTGCATTAATCCTTTTACCTCTGCTACCACAGATCGTATAGCTGCATTTTACTCCGATGATCTATTAACCTCTTCAACTAGGAACAAACAGTCACTTTCAATTATCAGCTTAGGGATACCCAAGCTCATGCACAATTGAAGGCCTCTCAATAAAGCCACAGCTTCAACTTGTTCTGGTTCCAGAGAAACAAATTCCACTCTACTACATGCCATAAGAATTTCACCCATATGGTTCCTAAAAACCGCGCCCATACCAGCTTTGTTTAAATCAAAAAAGAGAGCCCCATCAATGTTTAGCTTAAGAGAGTCTTCTGGAGGGGGTGACCATCTGTACACCATGTTTTTAGAAATATGGTTCCCCAATTGCTGTCTAACCACAACACTATGCAATTTCTTTGTAAAAGCAAATCCAATAACCTGCTGAGGTGGTAAAGCAATTTGTTCATGAACCATCTTATTCCTTCTGAACCAAAAAGCCCAAACCATCAAGAAGAAATCTGTCAGATCCTCAGAATTGCCCTTGAATAAAATATCCATTGCAGTAGTGAGAAAAGAGCTGATTTGGTCACCATTTTGGAGAACAGAAAACCTACTCCTTAAAAATCCATAGGTGGAAGGGCATAATATCAACACATGCCTCAAATCCTCGAATGGATGTTGACAAAAGCAACATTTTCCTTCAATGTCCAGTTTTCTTTTGATCAGGTTTGCCTTTGTTGGTAAACTATCCTTACACGCCCTCCAAGCAAAAACTTTAACTTTATGAGGAACTTGTAACTTCCATAGAGCAGTCCATAATTTTTTCATCAAAGCCCCATTAGAGGATTCCCCATGTTCTGATTCCAAGATAGTTTTAAAGAAACTGTAAGCACTTTTGACAGAAAAAGAGCCTGACTTCTCATGTTCCCACATCCAATGATCAGCAGCTCCAGTATGACTTGGATGCAATCTAAGAATAGCCTCCACCATGTTTGGATTGAAAAGAGCTCTAACCTTGGCAATGTCCCACCATTTAGTACTTTGATCAATAAGAGAGAACACTTTATTGTCCAGCTGGCTACTGTGTTCAATACTCTGCTCATTTCCCAGTGCTTGTCTCAAATTTCTAAATCCAGGGATCCAAACATCATTCAAAATATGGATTAAACTTCCATTTCCCACATTCCATCTGCCACCTTGCACTAGCAGCCTCTTTGCTTCCCAAATACCCCTCCAAGCATAGGAAGGATTTCCTCCAAGAGAAGCTGTCAACAGATTCCCATCAGAAAAATATCGAGCAGCATACATTTTATGGCTTAAACTATCCTGATTTTGCAATAATCTCCAAGCTTGTTTTGCCAATAATGCCATATTGAAAACCTAAAGCTCCTTGAACCCCATGCCTCCCACAAATTTCGAATTGCACATCTTCTTCCAGCTTAGCCAATGGATCTTTCTCTCCTCCTGCTTCTGACCCCACCAATACCTTGCCATCATACTCTCTATTTCAGAGCAAAGCCTTGGTGGAAGCTTAAAACAACTCATGGCAAAAGATGGAATTGCCATAGCTACTGCTTTAAGGAGGATCTCCTTATCCCCTTGAGAGAACATATTCCCCTTCTAACCTTGCAACTTGAGCCAAACTTTGTGCTTAATGCCTGCAAATGCCCTCGATTTGGACCTGCCCACCATAGGTGGCAGCCCAAGGTACTTGTCATAGTGCTGCAATTGAGTTGAGCACCACAAATTCATAATAGCCTGCCTGTTATGCTGATTCACATTAGCACTAAAAACCATTGCTGTTTTCTCTCTATTCAACTGCTGACCTGAGGCAACTTTATACTGCTCTAATAGAGTTTGCAACCTTACATTTGTTTCCACATCAGCATTACAGAAAATCAAGCTATCATATGCAAAAAGCAGATGATTCAGTTTAGGAGCTCCATGACAAATCTGTAATCCAGTAACAACATTAGTTCTTTCAGCTCTCTCAAAAGGCTAATCAACCCTTCAGTACACAAGAGGAATAGATAAGGAGAAATAGGATCTCCTTGCCTCAACCCTCATGAAGGAACAATAAGACCAGTAGGAGAGCCATTAATCGGAATTGAAAAAGTAGAATTCCTCACACACATCATCACAAGCTGAATTAACTTCTCATGGAATCCCAACTTGCTCATAACAAATTCAATAAAACTCCATTTGACTCTATCATAAGCTTTGCTCATATCGAGCTTGATAGACATAAAACCTTTCTTTCCTTTCTTCTTTCTCTTCAAATAGTGTAAAACTTCATAGGCCACTAGTACATTGTCCGTGATGAGTCTGCTAGGTATGAAAGAGGACTGAGTATCTAAGATGATCACAGGTAACACTTGCTTGATTCTATTAGCAATGACCTTAGAAATTAGTTTATATGCAACATTACATAAACTAATTGGTCTAAGGTCATTTACTATTTGAGGACTCTTCTTCTTAGGGACCAGAGTGAAAGTGTGATTGAGAGCTTGAGGCATTTCTCCATGATTCAAAACTTGTAGAACAACATTTGTAATGGAAGTACCAATGTCAAGCCAAAATTTCTGGAAAAAGAGAGGTGGCATACCATTAGGCCCTAGTGCTTTGTTGGGATGCATCTCTTTCAAAGCTTGAAGAACTTCAACAGCTGTGAAGGGCTTAATAAGTTCAGCATTCATCTCATGAAAGAACTTCCTCTCCATTTTATCAAGAATCACTTCCTGATCTCTAGATCCTGGAGAAGTAAACAAAGAAGAAAAGTGATTAACAATTAGCCTGTCACAATGCTCTCCCTCCTGCCAACGACCACTTGCATCCATTAGTTTTGATAAGCCATTCTTTCTCTTTGTTTGAGATGCTTTAGCATGGAAAAACTTAGTATTCTGATCCCCTTCTGCTAACCATAAAGCTCTTGATCTCTGTTTCCACATTATCTCCTCCCTCTCCATCCATTTCTGAACTTCAACTAAAGCTTCATCAATCTCCTTTGTATTTAATGTTGTTGGAGCCTTACTTTGTTCCATGGAGAGTTTGTGCTTTGCTTCTTTCAGCTTGACCTGGACCTTACCAAACTTTGATTTGTTCCACCTTTGTAACTTACTGCTACAACTGTAAATACAGTCCATAACACCCTGCATTCCATTTGAGGAAACTGCAGCAAGCCACTCCTGCTGTATAATTCTTGAACATTCAGTTTCACAAATCCACATTGCTTCAAACCTAAAAGGTTTAGCACCTCCTCGTCTTGACTGGGGGCCCTCCAGCTCAATCCATAGTGGGAGGTGATTAGAGTAAGAGATAGAACCATGAGTGACTGAGGCTCTATTGAATAGATTACACCAAGAGACATTTCCAAGGAATCTGTCCAGTCTCTCATAAACTCGAGCCATATCTTGTCTACCATTGCACCAAGTATATTGTGGACCACAGAAACCAAGGTCCCTTAATTCACAATCGAAAATCATTTGCTGGAAATCAACCATTTGCTGTTGTGGTCGATCTCTTCCCCCCCATTTCTCCTGTACTGATAAAATTTTACTGAAGTCCCCAAATACAAGCCAAGCCTCCTCAGGATACCTCCTAAAACTTCTTAGCAGATTCCAAGCTTCCATCCATCTTGCAGTATCAGGTTGACCATATAGACCTATCATGTACCAGGTTCGTGTCATGTCAATTACCATAGCATCAATATGTGATGCTGAGTAACTCAGAATGGACAAAGGCACATCTTGCTTCCATAATAAAGCAAGGCCCCCACTTCTACCAGCCGCATCAACAGTTAAGCAACAATTAAACTTAAATCTAACTCTATACAATTCCATTTTTGTAGCATTCAGTTTTGTTTCTTGCAAAAACAAAACATCGGGATCTTCTCTTCTGAGTAAATCAGCAAGAGTACGAATACCACAAGGGTTCCCAAGCCCTCGTGTATTCCAACTAAGGATCTTCATTGAGCTCGGTGGGGCTGTGTTCCAGCCACCACCGCATCCTGAGAAATGGAACCCTCCCTTCCATTATTACATGTAGCATTACTTTTACGACTCTTAGAATTGCCAGTAATCGACCATGATGCCGTTTTGACCTCCCATAGGCACTTTCAGAAGGAGAATGGTGCACCTAAGACCTTAAAATTTGCCTCCATGTATGAGTCCCTCCATAAGACTTCCTCAGCTCTACCTCTTCATTCAAAACTTCCTTCCCGCCAGAAATATTACCCATATTAGCCTTCATTGTTGAAATGTCAGAAATACCCTTCTGTTGAGATGCAACTGCATGGCCCTTATCTTTCGTAGCAGTTACAAATTTCAACTTTTGTTGACGTTGCTCAGTTGCCATGCAACTCTCCATTACACCCTCATCAGTTACAAGTTTCATCTTATCGTGACTTTGATCAGTTGCCAAACTACTTGCCACCTTATCCGCATCAGTTACAAGACCTACCTTGCGAATCTCTTGTAACGGAACCTGACAAGTATCACAAGCTTGGCCGTTATCCAAACTTTCCTCCACAATATCCGTCGCTCCCACGTTAGCCTCAGAAGCAGTTACGTTTTGATCACTCGAAGATTCTCCGGTAGATTGGTCTGGCCCATGCTCCATCGGAGAACTACTTCCATCATGGTTTATCTGCCTCCTGTGAACAGGTCCTCTATAATCACCAAAGTTCCCTGCACGCAACCAGGGACCATATGGAAACTCAGAGACTGAAAACTTTTCCATCAATGGCCTCCACTGATTACACTCCTTATGATTATGACCAAGCGTACCAAATATGTAGCAAAAATTTGGAAGTCGTTCATAAGATAACCGAACCCAGAAAGGGGTTAGAAGAACCCACACAAACCTTCTTACCACGTAACAAGGGCTTAGTGACATCCAACTTAACCCTGATATGCAGGTACTCCCCCCAAGCCAGTGCATCCTTCTCCAAGTCAACCTCCACCACACTACCAACTTCCTTCCCTACTATGTGTCCCATCTTCCAGTTCCTAGCAATAATCGGAAGATCATGGATACGAACCCAGAAGAGCACCTCAAGGAAAGTAACCTGATGTGCCTGCTGCAACCCATCCACCTCATTTGTGAGAACCAAGTGCTTATCAAAAGCCCAAGGTCCCTCTCTGAAAACGCGTTCTTTATCCCATGGATCCTCAAATTCAACAATAAATAGATTAGCACTAACATCTTGAATGGAGATAGACTTACCAGGATGCCATAGACGCTTCATAGTACTCTTAAATGCCTCCTTATTAAACTATTTATCAATGAACAGTTTAAACAGTAGACATTTTTCACTTCTACCTAGCACACAATCTAGAGACTCTTCATCCACTACCACAACTTCCTCTTCCTATTCGGTCAGGGATAGTTTTCCACACATCTTCTCAAGATCTACCTCCCTAGTTTCCACACACACTACCACACAAAATAGCTTAAAAAGTCAGTCCTGCACAAGGCAGGTAGGAAACCTCTACTCAGGGAGCCCTTGAGTTAAGGGCATTAATCAACTTATACATGATTAGTGACATCTAAACCTTATTTTAAGCTTAAATTTTCTTTAAATTATTTTTCACTTTTTTTATCTGAAATATATTGATTTTATTATTGATTTTCATTATTCTTAGACTAATTTGAAAGTTTAATTTTGACCCAACACAAGTCAATAGAAGCAAAGTCATGCTAATGCCCAAGTCACCACCAATCGGCACATAGGTGCACCCTCATGTGCATCGCACCAAATCACTCCCTAGACCACGCCATTTACACCATTTTATCAAGGGAAATTTCATTATTTACACCTCACCTTAACCCTCCTAGTTCAGTTCTAGCATTGGACGAATTGGCTCCAAGAAACCTAACCAATTCCACTACAAGCCTAGTTGAAACCAAACCAAGTGGCCTTGGGTTTCAACTGAATTTTCTGCACCTATTTTGATCACTTCCCCACGCCACCACCCTTGTCATTTTTTCCTTGGAAGTGCTCCAAAGGACTCAAGTGCTTGCTTGACCAATTACCTCCCCATAGCAGCCCAACTGATTGGCACAAAGAGAGGCACACTTGAAAACCATTACCCATTTTGCCCCTTTGTTTTTCTGCCCAGGCATGATCACTTGGCAGCCACTCAAACCACTATTCCTCACCTGAAAAAGCCTTCAAATGATGGTCATAATGCCCCCAAATCAGACCAAGAGGATGGGACAAAAGAGGATAACAAATCTGGAAAACTTTGAAGGAAACCCAAAATCGTAGGCTATGACTTGCTTGTCTTATGAATTTTTCTTTCAAAAATCTGAATCATGCAGCCCCTGCACCTATGCACATCTTCTAGCTCTCTTCCAAGATGAAATTATGACACTTTAGACCACTATTTAACTGAACCAACCTTGGCATTTTTCACTCAAGCACTCCACCTCCCACCTCCACCACTCACATTCACTTCCTTGGAGCCAAAACCAACGCACCCTTGCCTCTCACCCTCCATTGAGTCCTATAAATACCTCCCCTCATCCATCATTTCTTCACACAACTCTCTCTAGCTTTCTTTTGGTGTTCTTGAGAGCAAAGCATTCAAAGTGTGAGAAGGGGTTGAAACCAAGTAGCTTGAGTGAGGTATTGAAGTGAGTTGAGTTTTGAGAGCTCAAGGGCCACGAATTTTGTAAGTAATCTTACCTTATCTCTTTTTGGGTGTTAGATTAACATGTTTGGCTTTGATTTATGGCATGAGAATGAGGACTTGATTGGTTTATAAAAGGTTTTTACTCAAGGTGTTGCATATCGGTTCAGATTTGGAGTTTTGATTGAATAAATTGTTTTGGGATGAAATTTTAGCCACGACATGTCTTGATATGATTTTATATGTTTTACTAATGCCTTGGGATATTTATTAAAGGTTTAAATTTGAGGAAAATAGCATGTCATGATAGGTTTATAAATCCATATATTGTGTTGATAATCTAAGTATTCGGTTTGCACTTGTATGAGATTGATCTTGGCATATCATGTTTTATTTCCTCAAGGATGGCTTTATGAACCTTTAGGAACCAATTATCATCATGTTAGGCATTGATATGCATGATTTATTTAGACTTTGAAACTTGCATTGACAAAGAGAAGCTAGAAACATCATGCATGCACACGATTTGAAGGTTTTTGGATGATTTGGTGTTATTCAATGCCTAAGTGTTGGGATGAACTCGTGTGTAATTTTTCTTCTAAATTGTAAACATGTTCCAAGATCAATTTTATGGATTTATGTTTGATGAAATTTGATCATACATGCATGCAAAGAAGCTATAGGTTTGAAATCACAAAAAGGGTCACCTAAAATGCAGCCATGGGTTGGGTGTGATTGGCATAGTTGCACTTTAATTTTTGAAATTCTAAGGGTATAGATGACTTTAGAACACACATAAAATATATTTAACTTACTGAGATATCAATGAATCTCACTGTAGTAGTCTCACTACCATTCCCCCCGAAATGGTAGGAGTTGTGTCAAGAATAGTATTTGAAAGACAAGATGAACCATTGGCTTCAGATGGTTAAGGAGCTTGATCTGGAGAGGAGGCTGGACTTGATTTTAACTTCTGTAGCAATGACTCTATATACTATAGAGCGAATACGAGAGTTAGTCTGATTATGTAGATTTTGCTTTATGGAGATTCTATCTCCGCATGTTATGTTGAACTCAAGTGGATCTCTTAAGTGAGGAAGTACCTATTTATGGTTTATAAATCATTAGGATATTTAGTTCATTTTGGCATCAATCCATATATTTAGTTGATTGTTTAACTTATTGAGATTTCAAGTAAATCTCACCCTTGTGGACCCACTATCATTCCTCCACGAATGATAGAAGTTGTGTCAGGACCGGTAGACGATGAACATGATGGATCACTGGATGCAGATGGTTGAAGAGGAGCCGGACCTTGAGTGAAGACTAGATATAATTTTGATGCTCATAAGCATTAAATCTTCATACTTCAGAGTGTATGAAATAGTTTATCTAACCATGGAACTTGGATTAAGTATTTTGTATTAAGGAAATGCTATCCATAAGTTTGAACTTTTTATGGTTATTAATGCTATTGGGATGTTTTAGTTCATTCTGGCATGAGTTATAACTAATCACCCTTATTTTGCTGTGATTATTGCATACTGCTAGTTGCATACTAGGATGCATTGCATAAACTGTCATGAATTGGGGTATGTAACTTTGTGTTGCATATCCTGTAATACCCGAGTCCTACTACGTAGGTCCTTACAGCATTTTATTAATTCCTTAAGTTAAATATTTGGAGGTAAAGATTTTTATTACTTTCAATTATTTTATTTTAAGATGAATATGCTCTATTTTTTTAAAATATGATTTATTAAAATAAATCGAGAGTATTAATTTTAAGACTTCGAAATATTTTCCCAAGCCCTTCAATTTTATTTATTTAAGAAATGGCCCAATTAATCTCTACCATTGGATTAGTAGGTGAAAAGTAACCTTGAGGTGAATAGATCTCCACCATCCATCTCCCAAGCTTATGTGATAAGCTTTGATTAAATCCATTGAATTTTCTCCCTTGAACCCATAACTCCCCAAACGAGCTAGTGAAATCCCCTTTTCCTTACCGTATACGTTGGCATCCAAGAGAAGGAACAAATTCTTTTTCTCTTTAGCACCCATCGGCTTCTAGAGCAAGAGAAGAAGAAAACAAAATAATAAAAAAAAAACTAATCCTAAGCATTTCTATCCTCCTACCCGTCGACCCTCACCCACGAAAGAAAAAGAACAAGTTTCCATCTTCTTCTCCAAGCTAAAGCCAATCCTCTCTTCTTCTCCTCTCTTTTGTTCTTTAAGAAACCAAACTCCTCTCATCTCCTTCAAGCCAAGCATCCACTTTTCCTTCTTCTCAAGAGGAAAATAGCAAGGTAAGACTACCCTTAATCCTTCTCCTTTGTGTACTTCAAATTTAGCCATGGATGATCAACTGGGTTTTCTTTTGATGATTTTGATGTTTTAGTTTTGGGGTTTAAAATAGTGATATCGTGTTGCTCTTCATCCACACGACTATACCTCTTTTTTGTCTTCCACTTGTGTTTTGAAAGAAGCTAAGAGCTTAAGATAAAAATTCTAATTTGCCTTATTTATTTTTAATGTGATTTTCGAAACCCATTAAGTTGTTTTAGCTTGTGTTTTAGTGTAGTTAAATTCCTATATTATAAATAAATTGTATGCCCTGTTTTTTGCCCAAACCGAATGGTATTATAGTTGTTTTGCTATGTATTTTCCTATATTTTGAAAATACTATGTTGTTATTACACTTGGTTTAATTATAGGTAATGATTAAAGTGATTTTAAATTATATATGTTGGTATCATGTGCCTTGTGTTGAGATTTGGTTGGTAATCTATTTTTAGGATGCTAGAGGTTTGGTTTAGAGGTTTTGCTTGGTTCTATAATTTTATATCTTGCTTTTAAAGGTATTAAGCGAGTGAATCATAAGTTTAAGTATTTAAAGGTTTTAAAGTTTCTTAATAGGTAACTTTGCTATACTTTATGCTACTTTAATTTTAATGGGAGGTTTTATCTAAACTAATTAATATATTGCTTATGTGAATAAGTTATAGGTTAGTTAGTTTAAATATAAGAGATTGTTTGTGCATGATGTATTAGGATATGTAAAGCTGTCCAAGTATTTCCTAAGTCCATGTCATGCCATGTCTTGATGTAAAAATAGCCCATTTATGATATCCCTCATTTGGTTAAATTCTACCTAATCCAAGAGTCCAAAATATTGATAAGCTAACCTTTTATAATGAGGGACCACAAATTGATTTAAATGGCATATTTCCTAAGCTTGTTTAGCATACTTGACATGTCTAAATCTATTTTAAGGCCCATTGTTGAGAATTTCCCGATTTTATCTCCTAATGTCCATAACACAAAGTGAACTTGAACCAAAGAAACCTTGCTTGAAGCCTATGAATTCTTAACTACTTTTCAAGTAAGCCTTTTAAATAGCCTTTCCATGGACAGCTAGTATGTCTTAATATTTAAGTTATTCCTTTTGTAAGTCGAGTTGAGGAGTAGTCATTTGGCTTAATGATAAGCATAGAAGGGACATTAGATGGTAATATTGTGGCTTTCTCTTTCAAAGGGAGGGCTAAAGAATATTGTATGAGTATTAACACGCTTATGTTATTTATTGGACTAGGACATATACTGAAGTTGGAAGTATCGAGAAGCATAGTGGTAAGTAGCTATGACCATGCTTTTTACACCAAGTTCTCTTTATGAAAGAATCTCTCTCTTACTACAAATGTTCTTCTAAAGAAAAGAGTAAATGAATATAGTATGTACAAGCACTTTCTTGATAGCCCCTGTTAAGCACCCTATTAATTATAATTGTGTATATGTGTATAATGTAATGCATGCACGTAGGTTCTAAGTCATGAGATTTCCATGCATGCTCTCTCAATAAACTTATTGATTATTCCTATATGTAGCATAGCATGAAAATGTATCTTTTTCATAAAAATGCATGTGCATCGAAGTAAGAAAGATGATGAAAATGTTTTGATTGCAAAGGAAAGGTAATGAATGTCTCATGCTTTATACTTCAAGTGATGCTTTAAACGAGTTTTAAAATGTCCCTATGAATTGATGCTCTCAATGACGCGAAGAAAGTGTTTTAAAATGTAAGGCCTAGTGTATGTGAGGCCTAGATTGTAAGCAAGGCCCAGCCTTTTCTTAGAAAGCATTGAAACGACACCGTTTTGGTTAAGTGTTGCCTTCTTCCTCAGCATTCCTGATTCTTTCTCCCTCTTTTTTCTCTTTCAGTTTTTTGGTTTCCCCTATGTCTCTCTCTCACACGTTACCCACTTCCCTTCCCGATTTCATCTCTTCCTTTTCGTTGGGTCTGTTCGTGAGTCTGAATAATGCCCTAGCATTTTCTCCATTTTCTTTTTCCTCACTTTTGGTTTTTCCCTCAAAATAGGTTTCTCACTCTGTCGCATCCCTCCATTGCTGCAGATCACTGTGCTTCTCTCTCTCCCGTCCCTCTATTGCTGCAGATTAGTGCATCTCTCTCTCTCTCTCTCGTGTCCCTCTTTTGCTTAGTATTTGTTGGAGCTGCAGTTTTGGGTAGAACAAAATTTCAGTCTTGGTTGCCAAGAGCTTCTCCAGTGGGTAAATCTCTTCTTCTCTTTTCCTCTTTAAGATTTCACATCTTTCTTCCTCTTACTCGAAATGGTTATTGAATAGATTTTTTTTTTCAAAGTGCAGTCCGTGGTTTCGGTGGATTTTCTTTCCCGTGCGTCTTGTGTTTGTGGTAGTGCAGTGAGTACGTCGTTCTACTCGGTTTCTCATAAACGTTGAGCCTTCAACCGTAAGTGTTTCACTTCGTTGGGTATTTTTTTCTCTCTTGTAGAATAATATTTGATTTTTTGGATTGGTGTTTGAGAAATATATAGAAGTGAGTCTTGTTTGGGTGCCGATTAACATTTAGAAGTGTTGGGATTTTTCTTTTGTGGAGTTGTGAACGGAGAGAAACGCTCAATGTGTAATGTTGTTTTGGTTAAATTGTTGGTGGTTGCTTGGGGTTATGAGCTGCTGAAATGAGTGTGATTTATTGATTATTTGAGTTGACATTGGTTTTGGTGGGCGTAATAGGACAATATTGAAGTTGGTATATGGTATTTTGGGTTGAAGTGTGGGCTATCCAGATTGTTATTTGGTTGTTTGAGTTGGATTAAATTTGCTGAAATATGGTCTAGAAATTGAGTCTTAAATTTTTTAGATCGAAATTGTGTTGTTGGTTTTTAACACTTACTTTATATATATATTATTTTTATGTATAGGTGACGAGACTGATAGAGATCGATTTCAAGGCATAGATAATACACTGCAAGAGTCAGATAAGCGGGGTTCCTATGCTAGGTTTTATACGAGTTCATAAGGCTGAGGTTGACTTTATGAAACTTGGATATTTTGTGATGTAATGGGAACTTGGGAAAACAAAGACCAACCTCGGTTGTTTATTTGCATTATTCATGATATCTGTGTGAAAAAAGGAAAAATATTTTCTGACATGCATTGTGTAGACATAAGCTAAATTCTGTCATGTGGTCTCTGAAATCTGAAAAAGAGCGATATTGATAATCTGAAAAATTGTGCATTTATTTTGAAAGATGTTCTAGCTTTTGTTTTCAGTACAGGCAAATGATCTGACTTTGTTTTGGTACTTTGTTTTATTTTGATATAACATCTGAAAATCTTTGGCATGGTGTACTGATTTTTATATTCGACTCTGTCTTTGCTTTGCTCTACTTTGCTCTGTTTGGGTTGATACCAACTTCTCTATCTCTGAGTGCACCCATTTTGAAAAAAAAAAAGTTTTATTGTGGTCTTTCCTGTGTGCACACTCGGGGCCCCAAGAAGAATAAGGGAAAGATTTCACCTCTGTCTCTGCCTGGTTTGGCCACTGGGGTTAGCAGAACCCTACCACGAGGGTGAAACATGGTCTCTGCTCTGTGAGATGCTCTATTTTGATGTGATGATGATGCTCTGTTTATGTTATGCCAAAGTACTCTGGGTTTTACTTGTCTTAAAACCATCGCTCTGTTACTTTTGAAAACATGGTTTATTTTGCATGATAACTCTGTAAAATATTTTGTTATGCATACTGTACTTTGTAAATGCTCATATTTGCATGCTAGCATATGTCATCTGCTTACTGAGTTGTTGATAACTCACCCCTTTATCTTCATAATATTTTCAGATGATGTGGAGAGTCCAACTGAGGCCTGGATTAGGAATTGTGAGCATGACTAAACTGAGGAGAGGATGTCAAGTACCCTAGTGTACTACCGTTAAAAAAAAAAAGATTTTTGATGTCTTTTAGATTTAATTATGTTTTTTGGTTTAGTAAGACTTATGGATTTACCAGTTTGGTATGATATGACTACCAGGAGATTGTGGACCCCTTGATTTATTATTGTTGCAATAGTAACTTTGTGGATTTTATAATGTATTTATTAGAAGATATGAGATTGATTTATGCTGATGAAGTCTTTGGAGAATTTAGATGTGTTGGGAGACATGTTTATAAGTGACAGGTAGTAATTCTCCAACCCACCTGGATTTGGGGTGTTACATAAAATGTCCCTATGAACTGATGCTTTAAATGATGCGAAGAAAACATTTTAAGATGTTCCTATGAATTGACGCTTTATGGATGCCATGAAAAATGATGTTTAAGCTCATGCTTTTAAAATGATGTTTCTTCATGAATGCACTGTTAAATGAAAAGATATGTTAAAGTTCATGCTTTTAAATGAAGTTTTCCATGAATGAACTATTAAATGAAATGGACTGAAAGGACTGACATGAATGAATGAAGGAAATGATTGAATGAATGAATGCTTTAATGTATGAAAATACGTAACGGCCATATGAATGAAAATGATACCAAATGAATGGACAGATTGCAATGCCGGGTAAGTAGTACTGGTAGTGCACCCAGTGCTGCCCCTGACTGAAGGGATTCCCAACCTGTGGTCACGGGCGGAATCCAGGTCCAAAGGAAGACTGCTAACCCCAACACACGGGGCGTAATAGTGTGTACCGGCCAAAGAAAGTGAAACATGAAAATATGGTTATTTCTTAAAATGTTATACATGAAAGCATAGTTATTTCTTAAATATTTATGCATAAAAGTATGGTTTATCCCTTAAACTGTTCTGCATGAAAGTATTTTCAAGGATTAGCAAAATGTTTATGTATGCATGTTTTCAAAGAAAAGATTAAATGCCTAGTATGTTCACTGTTTGGTGTACTACTTACTAAGTATTCGACTCACTTTTGTTTCTAATGTCCAGGTAATGATGAAAAGGCTAGGGAACAAGGAACTATTGCAGAGGGAGAGGCAGACGCTTAGGACCTTCCCTAATCAGAACAGTTATGTTTATGGATGATGGATTATGTTTTTATGAACGTATGGACTCTTAGAGCCTTTTACGGATGAATGTTTGAATAGAATGTCCATTAGGTGTTCCCTTTATTAAATTAGAAATTAGAGTACACGTGTGTCATGTTCATGCCGACCGCATGTTATTAGAAAAAAAAAAAAGAAGATAGGTACATACGTCGCGATCCCGCCCTTCCCGGGACGGGGTTGTGACATATCCTAATGCTCCAAGTCTTTGTTACATCCCAAGCAGTAACCTAGGGGTGTCACATGTACTTGACCCGAAAACTTGACTTATGCATCTACATTTTAGAAATAGCTGATAGTGAAATCTTGTAACAGAAAATCATGCTTGACTTTTCAGAGAAACACTTTTATTCTATTCATATTACACATTACTTGTAGTCTTATAGTCCTTGTAACACATGGGTGGAAACCTCATGGCTCCCCTACGCACCGTGGGCTCCCTACTAGTTACCACATCACTTCCGACCCACTTAACCCGTAGTGACTATGTTAGAGTTCTTATTATGTGACAGATCGCATTTCTCCTTCACCGCATCCATCTTATGGCACCCACTAGCGTTAGGTGCTACCTCACTACAGATTCCTTTAGAAAGGACCCATTCGAGGTGCACTGACTATGCTTCGTCGACCTAGGGGTTACCACTTCCAATTTATGCACTCTAGAGTGGACAAAAGAGTTCTACTAGGACATTCCCTCGTCTTTAGCATTTGGGGTTGTGACAAAACATGAAATGACATTTTCTTTTTAAAACAATGCCCAAACCAAAATGCATGTGACATGAACTTTGAAAACTCTTTTTCTTTTATGAGATGCTCGGTCATGCATGGTAATGGCTTACACACTTTTATGCAACACTTCTAAGCATATCACAATTACAACTTGAAAATATTAGAAAAATTGATACACTTGTCATAAAACAAAAATCGGTGCATAGCATGTTGAGCAAAGATATTTTGAACAAGACAAACTAGGTATGGCTGAATATCATAATATTCATAGGTGACACATATAAACATGACAAAGACTTGAGAAACTGCATATAAAGCATTCGATTGTCAACCATTCCATAATCCAATTTGGTCGATAAAATGAAAAGTTCATACAATAGATACGAACATTATCTGAAGGTAGGTTAAGACCTAACATACAAATATCCGAAGAGGTAAAATACCAACGTTAAGCAAGCTATGTGTAAATCATTAGATCAAGTGAGATAAAGAAATCCTAATTTGAGAGTGAGTGTATGGCGTACTTAGGGTTCATCCCTCTCGGTGGTAGAGCTCCTTCCTTGTCTAGTATAACTCTTCGTGTGTTTAGTCTCAAGGAGTTGCCCTAGGATGAATGACATTCATGCTCATTTAACAATGGCTTGGTCTTAGTGGCATGCATGGCATGTGTGTGTGTGGTGTAGGCCATACATGGTGATCATCACTTCCCATGGCTGAAACTTCTCAAAAGGAAAAACCTTAGTTGAACCCTTATGGTGACCGAAAATTCCTTATCCCTTCAAAGGCCATTTTCACTCATGTTTTCTAGTGATTGTTTGGTGTTTATCTTGAGGAAAAATCATAGTCTTCCCCCTTGTTCAAACATAACATGGACCTAATCACTTGTGCCCTTTCAACATCCCGATGAGGCACTCAAACCCAAGCCCCTCATCACCCTCAACTTCATGAGGCCATGTGTGTGTAGCTAAAAAGGTTGGGATGAAACATACTTGGGGAATGAGATGAGATGAGAATTTTGTGAAAAATAGTAACATGGTTTGTAAATAGTATTGAGATAGTTTGAGTGGAGTATTTTTTGAATTTTGGGAAAAGAGAGAAAAATTTGAATAAAAATATTATAAAATTAAAATACTGTTAGAATATAGTTTTTTAAAATTATTTTTGTTTGGAAATCTTAAAAAACTGAATTTTTTTTCATTTTTTGTTTGAAAGTTTGGGAAGGTTGTAATGATTAGTTTAAAAATGTTTGTTATAGTGATGTTTGGGAAGGAGATGAGATGAGATAGGATGAGATAAGACGAGAATTTTAGTATGGAAACTTTTTTCCAAACAAGCCCTAATGGTTCTTACCGTGGGCTATCTGCTTCTCCTCCCACCCGTGTGGTTAGATGGTAGGGAATGGTATGTGCGTAGGGAGTGTTTGGGTGGAGAGAAAAGTGAGGCAAGTGTGTTTGGTAGATGAGAAAGTGAGGGAGTTGATCTTTCCCTAAGGTGGTCGTGCGAGAGACATAAAGAGAGAGAGAGAGAGAGAGAGAGAGAGAGAGAGAAGGAGAGTGATCTAAAAATGGAAATGGCGAAAATGACTCGAGTATCCCCTTTGACGCCGGCCCCAAAAAACTCCCCTTTATACTTTCTCGCTTTCCCACACAGGACCCTCATCTCATCATCATTTCTAACATAGAAAGACAAAAGGTCTTTGTGCATGGGCACCATGTGGCAACCTACCTCTTGTTTGGCTGAAACCCCTCCTTTCTCTTCTTAATCATTGCCTTACATTGGGAATTCCAAAAGTTTCTTACATGTGGCGTGTCCTTGAAACCCTAAATGGCCCTTTGTATCCTCTCTTGTGGTCTAGGTTCAATGAACCCATGCTAGTGGCAACGGGTGTGTACGTCTTTTGTGACCGAAACCCTAAGGTGTCTCTTCATCATTTGAGTCCTTCTTATCCCTAGGTGTTTGCATGGTTGCCCTTTGGCATTGGCGTGCGTGTATCTAGCCTTAGCCGACCCTCTCTCTTCCTCCCTTGTCTTCATCTCCCACTAAGATTCTTCTAGAATCTTGGAGAATGCATGTGTCCCTTCCCCATGCACCTCTTCCTCTTCCTCATCATTACCTTTTCTAGAAATCCTAACACCTATTGCATGCATGACACATGGCAAAAGTGGTGGTTGGCTTTTCATGGATAGGCGTGTAATCCCTTTGGCCGAAACCCTAAAGTCTCTTTAGACTTGTGCTTTAGACTTTTGGCATCTCCCATGTGCCTCTTCCCCTTCTTCCACTTTCACATCTTGATTCAATATATCCTAAAGGTAGACTTGCATGAGAGCCATGTGTCATGTGGGTAGGTGAGATGGGTGTGTGCCCCTAAAATGTACTGAGCCCTACATCATCTTCCATCTCTTTGGCTTCTTCTGAAAACCTTCATGCATGCTTGCCAAGTGGCAACTATGTGCTAACCAAAAATGATTCTTCCGTAGGTTTCAAATGATTGGATTTCTAGGAAAAGCACAAAAAAAAAAAAGAAATAAATCTTTCTCCTTCTAGGTAGGCACCTCCATGCCCTAAATCCTAGTTAGGGGTTTCCTTAAACCCCTTTTTGCCCCTTAATAATCGAATACTACTTAGCCCATTTGGGCCTCTATTGGGCTTGGACGCCATTGCTATCAGATCCAAGTGGTTTTCTTGGCCCTAACATGTCCTGGTCTTGTTAAGATATTAGACTGAAATCTAACTAAGTTAAATCAAATAGATAAAATAACATGTGAGGTTTTTGGCAAAAATTCAGGTCGTCACAGTAGCTCTTTATTGTTACTGATGCAATTGACACTACAAGAAAAATGTTTATTCTAGACAAGATATTTGTGACTAAAATGAATTTTTTGAAACAAAAAATATGGTTCAAATTAATTATTTTTCTTGTAGTGAGATTTGCTATCAACCATTCAACAAAAGAGGAAAACTAAAGAAAAATAATATGGAAAAAAGAAAAAAAAATCCAAAACAACTGAAAAACATTAACAAATCCACATTCATCCACACCAGATGGGAAAAAATTTCAATACAATCAAAATACAGCATATCTGAGAAATGAAAAAGGCCACGAATGGCCACGGGTCTCTTAGCAAACCCATAGTCACTCATGGTTGTGGTTCCACTGCCATTTGTGCTTCAAGAATGTCGAGAAGAATAAGTAGTGGAGGAGCCAAGGAGGAGGAGGAGAAGAGAATGCGGGGGAGGAGGAGATCAAGATAAGGATGGTTGCGTTGCCATGCTGGCGTAAAGGAGAAAGAGAGAGCGCGGCGGGGGGGGGAAGAGAGATTAAAAGAGCCAAAGAGGAATAAGAGAGATAGGAAAGAAAGAGAGACAAGGGCTTAAACCTAACTTTGAAATGACATCATTTATGTCATTTTATTTTTTTAAAAAATGAATCTTATGATAGAACGATGTCGTTTTAGGGAGTTTATTTTTTTAATATATATATATATGGACTAGGCCTGAACCCTGCCCCCAACTCCTTTCTACGTGCGGGCATTTGCTCACATGCCCTTGTCTATGAATGGGGCCCATCGTTCTGGCTAGGTGGATGCTGGACGGGATGGCTGGTGGTAGTGCCCTCCAGCCCAACCCTAACTCCTATTGTCATGGGGTTTTAGAAAGGTGTTTCTTGATGGTGGGGAAGTTGAGAGGCCTTTTATTGTTCAAAGGGTTGAGAGAAAAGAGCTATAGGGTAGAGAGCCATGTAGTTAGGAGTAGATTGTTAATATTTGGGAAGCCGTGGTAATTAATGGACCATGATTAATGTAGGAAGGAGAGTGGGTTAGTTCTCATATTTTAGGGAATGTTTGGATAATGAGTTGAGATAAAAGTTAAATAAAATATTGTTAGAATATTATTTTTTAGTATTATTTTTATTTTAAAATTTGAAAAAGTTGAATTATTTATTATATTTTTTTTGTGAGAGTTTAAAAAAATTATAATAATTAGATGAGATGGGATAAGATGAGCGGCTCTCTCAATCCAAACAATCCCTTAATCTCTGTTTTAATGTAAATTTATCCTCATCCGGCCATTCGTTTAGGTAGGCCAGGTATGAACACCGAATCACATTAAATATTATTGTAATTATGTGCTTTTCTTTTTTATACCGATTACAGATCATCTAACAACCATTTAAAGTGGTGCGTAAAATCCGTCGTCAAGAGAGAGGAGAGATTCGGACATTCTCGTTAAGAACTAGTTTCTCTTCTTGGAATACCATTTTTGTCGATTTGTATGGGCTGCGGTACTCGGAGACGAGAAGGCATCTCGCCCATCAATATCAACGCACCTCACACAGTTAGTTATGTGCTGCACTTGGCAGAATGAGAGGGACAAATCTCCTCCCAATGGGTCAGGCATTGAAAATGTGATACCCCATGTGATATGGATAAGGGTAGGTAGTGTATGAGATCCTATATTGTTTGGAAATGAGAAGTTCTTACTCTTTATAAGATTCTAACAGGACTCTAATTATATCATTGACTAATTTTTTTAGAATATAGATCATGTGGTTTGGGCATTTCATTGGGTCGTTACAAATGATATCAGAGTTTATCCCAACTAGAAATGTGGGACTTGAGCCGTGCTACCTATAATGGACAGGCCCCATTTGTAACGCCCTAATGAAAGGTTCAAAATAACATTACCTATACTCCAAAAGGACTACTCAATAATATAATTGGAACCCCATTAGAACCTTATAAAGAGTAAGAACTTCTCATTTTTAAGTAATATGAAATCTCATACATCACTTACCATTATCCATATCATATGGGGTATCACAAAAAATTTTGTCCCCAAGGAGAGAGAGCCCATGCTAGCACCTCCCTTCTTCCGAACTATTTTATACTTGGTGCTAATTCCAACTTGGTGAATAAACACCGGGAATGCATCAGGCTCGAATAAAAAACCTTTTACTTTCCACTAGGTACGTGAGCAAGCTAGGCAAGTTGCTGTTCAATATTCCAAGTGGCCGGATGCCGTGAAGTTTTATCCCAAGCAGGATTTTCTGCATTAATTAATTAGTTTTTTTAGGTTACGTTTGGATGTTGAAGTGAGTTGAGTTGAAATAATAAAATATTATTAGAATATTATTTATTATTATTATTATTTTGAAATTTAAAAAAGTTAAATTGTTTATTATATTTTATATTGAGATTTGAAAAAATTGTAATGATGAATTGAGATGAGTTGAGAGGAATTGTGATTCCAAACGAAGCCTTATTGACTTATAATTAAAAAAATAAGGATGGTTGAGGAAAGTCATATATATAAATTATATGTATATTAATTTACACAGGATAAGTACTATCTCAGTATGACATTTGAAAGAAATAAAACACCAATAATAGGAGAGGAAATAATAGATGACAAGTTATCTCTAAGGTTTATTTTGTTGATACACTTTAAATAGCATAAAGACTTGATGTTCAAATGATCTACGAGAACGGCTGATCATCTTACAAGGTTAATTACCAAAATCCATCGCAGCAATACGTACGGACGTACAGCATGAATAATGACACAAAACCAGTAGTAGTGCAAGACCGAGCGTATACACGAACGTCGAACCTCAATGTAATTTCTCGGGGACTTGTAGCAAGATGATATATTTAGGCTTTAAATACGAGTCTGTATCTTTCACAATTTTAGCCATAACTAAATTAAATAAATGATCCATTCTGTGCTCTAATGTTGGAGATCGAAGGAGAAGAAGAAAATAAAAACAAAAAGCTCATATATGTATGTATGCTCGATCTACTAGCTAGAGCACTGCCAACGGCACTGGCCTATCCAAGCTAGCCCGAGGCGCTTTGGTTCTACTCGACTTCTTTTTCAGCCCGCCCATCTCTCCCTGATCTTGTGGCGCGCGCATTTTGTTTCTGAATGGAACCGGCGGGGATATTGCTGGAACAAGTATCATATTATCGTTGGTGGCACCTCCGTGAACGAGTATCCTTGTAATCCCTATGTAGTGCAGCGACTCTGCTATTTGCAGTGCAGTGACACCCTTGTTGGTTCGAGCTTCCACATCTGCTCCCTTCTTTACTATCAACTCTATCACTTCAGTTTGTCCCGACTCCACTGCACAGTGCAATGCCGTGTAACCATCTTCATCTTTAGCATCAATACTAATGCCTTTCTCCAGTAGAGCTCGAACTGCATCTATTTTTCCTTTGAATGAGGCTCTATGCAGCGCTGTCCAGCCATTCTGGTCTCGCCCGTTAATAACTGCGCCATTTTCAAGAAGTCTTTGGATTGTTCTTACTTCGCCCTTCCGAGCAGCAACACATAGACTGTCCCCAAGTTTGAGCGCATCGAAAAGCCGGTTGTGGCCGTAATCGACAGCAACATCATAAGCGGTTTTTCCAACCCTGTTTCGGATATCTTTGTTGGCTCCCTTTTGTAACAAAAGCTTGACCATCTGTTCGTCACCTATGCCTGCAGCGATATGCAGCGGCGTGTCAGCTTCTTCGGTGTTATGGACGTCGGGCCTCGCCCAGTTTGCCAACAAAAGCCTCGCGCAATCCCTCCTGCGCTCCTCGACTGAAAGGTGTAAAGCCGTGTTCCCGTGCTTTGTGAGTGCGTCCACATTAGCCCCCTTGAGTAAGAGGAGCCTCAACACCTCTGTGTGACCACCTCCGGCCGCAAGGTGTATAGGGCCCCAAGTAGAGGTCTCCAACCGTTCTGTGCTAGCTCTATGAGCCAATAATAGCTCCACTATCAGGGTTTCTCCGGAGGCTGCCGCGGATTCAAGTGGGCTGGACCCTGATCGACTCTGAGCCTCTACGTCCGGCTCAAATTCGAGAAGTAATTGGACAAGATCAGCTCGGCTTTGAGCGATGGCCAAATGAAGTAAAGTTTGTCCATGCGCGTCAATGGAATCCACCGCCCTCAACGCCGGGTCACTCTTCTCAAGAACCTCCCTAATTTCATCCATAGAACCATCGGCCACAAGTTGAGCCAAAACCGGCGGGCCAACGAACATGGTTTTGATTCCACTGTCTATGAAAACTTGCTTCTTCTTTGTTGTGAACCAGTCATTTGGAACAGCATCAAACATGGATGACGGTTCCTTGATGGCTGCCCCTGGAACCACAACGCTATGCAAAAGGAACGAATCATCGCTACGAGGGAAGGAGTGTGGAAGATTGGAACCCGGTGGGAGATGATAAATAATTTCTACAGTGAGAGTTGCGAGAGGAGATATGATTCCCGACTGCGGCCTGATAGTGTAACGGGTTTTGATCAGTGGTTGAAGCCGAAACGCGACCGGCATAGTGTACATAACGTTTCGCAAGGTGAGGACACCGTAACATTTCTGACCATGTTCGATGAGGATAGGAACAAGGTTTGATGGCTCTAAGCTTATAAGCCTGTCCATTGTGAGCACTTGTTCCTGATTACAATCTTTAAGCCTCAAACTTCTCGGCTTTTGATATTGTTGGTGGGTTTTGGAGGAAAAGGAAAACCCATGTAGAGGAACACGAAACGAAGTGAAGGAAAAGGATTGGTTGGAGTATTTTAAGGAACGGGGGATGTGAAGGCCGGCTTAACGACAGATTGCCAAGTGGGGGTGTTAAAAACAATGCTGACTTGTTCTATTCGGCGTCCGAACTGTATTACTCCAAGGACAGTTGTATACGTCAAAGAAACAAAGTTGATTGGGAGATGCTTCTGCCAAGCATGCTGTGAGATATAAGCCTACAAGAAAACGATTTTTTATTTTATTTTGTTACGCCGAAGCTTATAATATCAATTGATTATTTTCCATTATAAACAAAGTGGGATCGAGGCAGAAACAGCTTGATGCTGTCTCTACTGTGAAATTGAGTAGAAGACTCTGTAAGACCTTCTTCAGGAGTCCTGGAGCTAGAATTATAATACGGGTTAATCGATAAAAAATTCCTCCTTGTGCTGGTTGCTAGGGTTTGCCTTTTATGAAAAGCAAAACATGGAGTAGAAAACTGTAAAAGCCTCTCAGCTCTCTGTAACATTTGTTTGACAAGAAACAGTGACACTAAAAAAAATCGATCCACAAGGGAAAGGTATGGGTGTCCAACATGATGGAGGATCGACCTTGTCCTCTTACATAGGACTGGGAGTGTGATGCACCAAGACTGTAACGCCCCAAACCTGGGTGGCTTGGAGAATTACTACCTGTCACTTATAAACATGTCTCCCAACACATCCAAAGAATAATCTCCAAAGACTTCATAAGTGAAATCAATCTCATATCTTCTAAAAAATCTCATTACAAACTCCACACAAACTTTAATGCAATAATAATAAATCAAAGGGGTCCACAATCTCTCGATAATAGTAACATACCAAACTGATAACACCATAGGTCCTACTAAACCCAAACATATAATTAAAACTCAAAGGCATTAAAACTAAGAACATCAAAATTAGTCCTTCTTCCAACCACATCTCCTCAGCTTAACCACGTTCACCAATCTAATCTAGGTCCTCATTTGGACTCTCCACATCATCGGAAAAATATTATCATGATAGGGGTGAGTTATCACAACTCAATAAGCAGAAATCATATGCTAGCATGCAAACATGAGCATTTACAAAGTAGAGCATGCAGAACAAAATATTTTCCAGAGTTATCATGTAGAACAAAACTTGTTTTTCAAAAGTAATGGAGCGATGGTTTTAAGACAGTAAAACCCATAGTACTTTGGCATAACATAAACTGAGTATCATCATCAGATCAAAACAAAGCATCAAACAGAGCAGAGACCATGTTTCACTCCCGTGGTAGGGTTGTGCTAACCCCGGTGGCCAAACCAGGCAGAGACAGAGGTGAAATCTTTCCTTTATTCTTCTCGGAGCCCCTAGTGTGCACACAGGAAAGACCACAATAAAACCACTTTGTTTCCAAAGTGGGTGCACTCAGAGACAAAGAATTTGGTACCAACCCAAACAGAGCAGAGCATAACAGAGCAGAGCAGAGCAAAGCAGAGACAGAGTCAGATACGAAAACCAGTACACCATGCCAAAGGTTTTCAGATGTTATATCAAAACAATACAGAGTTATCAAAACAGAATCAGACAGTTTATACACACTGAACACAAAAGCCAGAATATCTTTTCGAATAAATGCACAACTTTTGATATTCTCAATATCGCTCATTTTTCAGATTTCAGAAATCACATGACAGAATTTAGCTCATGTCTACACAATGCATGTCAGAACATATTTTTCTCTTTTTCACACAGATTTCATGAATAATGCAGAATAGTGACCGATGTTGATCTTTGTTTTCACAAGTTCCCAACACAACACAAATTATGCAAGTTTTCATAAAATCAACCTCAGTCTTATTAACTTGTATAAAATCCAGCATAGGAACCCTGCTTACCTGACTCTTGCCGCGTATTATCTATACCTTGAATACGATCTCTATCCGTCCCGTCACCTATTCATAAAATATTAAAACTGAATATTAAAACCCAATAACACAAAATTGGTCTTAGACAACTTAACATCCCATTTCTAGTCCATAACTCAGCAAGTTAATCCAACTCAAACAACCAAGTAACCATCTGGACAGCCCACACTTCAACCCAAAATATTCTATACTCAACTCAGTGTTGTCCAATACAAGCACCACAACCAATGTCATCTCAAATTATCACTAACTCACACTTATTTCAGCGGCTCGTAATCCCAAACAATTACTCCAATTTACCCCAAAACAACACTAGTAACACCAACACGTGTATTTTCCCTCTTAAACTCCCACAAGACAAGAACAAAATCAAGAGATGAAAATAGCAAGAACCTACCCAAGGGAACTGAGAAACAACGAGTAGCAATAGAGGACACAAACACCAAGGGAACTGAGAAACAACGAGAAGTAACAGAGGACGCAAACACGGCAAGCACCAAGACCACGAATGCACAGATGAGGCTTACGGCTTTTATGGCAAAACAGAACACTACAAAGATATAGTACACGAAACAATGAATGACCAAACCGAAAAGAAGAACCTATGTAAATAAAACACACGTATGAGTCGAAAATAGTAGGAAAACTAACAGGAAGAACCGAAATAGAGCTCACGGGTTGACCTGCAAATGGAAAAAAAAACAGATGAGGAACACCAACATATGCTAAGAACACCCGCACGTTTTCACAGCATAAGGAATTCGAAGGGTTAAAGGGATGATAATAGAACCCTTACCAATTGGAAAAGAAGGGCTGAGAAATGATGCTCACTAATTCGTAGAGGGAGTACCGAAAAGCAAAAGGAGAGGAAGAGGAAGTGCAGTAATCGGCAACCCACTGAAACAGATGCAGCGCCTGAGAGGAAGTTTAAGCCATGTGATTCAAACTCACGAAATCAACCCAAAGCAAACAAGGAGAGACGGTCGGCGAAATTGGTTTACCTGTGGAGAGTCCGTCTGCGCGAGAGAAACCCAGGAGAACCAGAAGAAAAAGAAAAGAAATAGAAACCGTAAGGGGAAGAGGGGGAAAGGAAATCGGGGGAGGAAAAAAAGAGAAGAATTGAGGAGGGAATTACAAACCTCAAAAACGGCGTCGCTCGCACCATCAAGATACGGGCTGGGCCCTCAAACATGGTTTGGCCACTTAGAAAAAAAAAAGGCTGGGCCTTACAAAGACCCCGCATGGGATTGGATAGAGACACATGTAACTCAAGGCTACACACCCCTCAGCTTTCATGACAGTTAACATGCAATGCACCTAACATGTTACTAACAATATGCACTAAACGCAGTGGAAAAATGTTCAATTCTAAGTAAAGATAGAGCAATTAAAGTATGGTACCAAATAAAGTAACTACTGAAAATCCCGAAGTACTTGTTCAAAACTCCTGATACATAATGAGGGTTTTAAACCACAACCCATAGTACTTAGTTCACCACAAATCTCAAAGTACTGTTTATATGGAACCTCCAAAAACATCCTATTGGGCTTGTCTTTTTCTATAATCTTCCGCAAGTTCTCGAAAAGCTTTAGTACTTCACTAATGAAATTTATCGGTTGCCTCTAGTCTTTTCTCTACTTCTGGCTCTGTAGAGCGCTCGAGGCTCTTAGGGGCCTCCTTAATTGGTGGGGGATTCTCTCACTTGCATTTCCCCTTAGCTATCGCCTAAATCTGTCACAACTTCTACCATTTTGTGGGGGATGGTAGTGAAAACTACTACAGTGAGATTTTGAGAAAGTCAACAAGTAGACCAATAACATACAAGAAGATAACATAAGCATGCAGAGGCAAATCATGAGTATGAATGCATGGATATGAACTTGACCAAAAACTTCTTTCATTCTTGTATTCGTTTCGAGATCATTGACCATGGATTCATGTAATAGAGTAGCAAAAATAGTCATGTCAAAGTACCGTTTTCAAGTTATATTAATCACTTATAGCCATTTAATCCAATAACAATGTGGGTGGACACCTCACGACTCCCCTACGCACCATGGGCTCCCTACTAGTTATTGCATTGCATAGCCGATCCTCTTGACCGGGTGTGAGTACGTCAGTGTAACGCCCAGGTCCCGAATGGGTCAGAGAGTTACTTCTTGTCACTTAAAATCATATCTTACCATATAGATACAAGCTCCAAATTCTCAATTACACATATATCTCATTGTTTTAAACCAACTATTCCAAAATAATTAACAAAAAACAACACAAAGTGTTAATATAAATCTCAACCTCTCAACATATCACATCATAAGAACACGACAAATTTACTTTAATAATATTCTCCAATAACCATGGCATCATTTTGTGCTTAATCCACTATACTTAAATAATCACACCCATGCTCCCTATTCTTGATCCTTAGTTGAAACATTCAGATCATCTGAAAAAGCTATTGTGGAGATAAATAGTGAGTTATCAACAATTTAGTAAGCAAAGAACATATACTAGTATGAAAACATAAACATTTACAGAGTTCAGAATATAGAACAAAACATTTACTTTCAGAATGCGAAATCAAAACATGTTATCAAAATATAAGAGCGAAACTTTCAAAAATATTCTTGTTCAAAAGTATCATTTGGTATACATAACTGAGCATCATTATACCCATGACAGATGCCATGTTTAATCCTCATGGCAGGGCCATATACAACCATTATACCCATGACAGGGCCGTATACCACTATTATATCCGTGGCAGGGTCCCACTATTATACCCGTGGTAGGGCCTTAATGGAACAGATAAAAAACAAAATCAAAACCAGAGCATAATCAAATATAAAATTAAAAAGTCATGCCAAAGGTTTTCAGATGCCACATCATATCAAAATAGAGTACTGAATAGACTCAAATCATTTCACATATTCAAAAACATATTCAAACTATCTTCACTTAATCAACCCAAAAACCTTTCAGATCTAATATTCGCTTTTTTTGTATAGTTCAGAAACAAAATGCTAAAATAAACTCATTTCTACACCAATCATACAGAAAATACTTTCTTCTTATACAAAGTTTCATGACTAATGCAGAACACATGACTGAGGTTGTTTTCACATTTTTTTTCAAAACATATCATACACATTTTTCATAAAATCAACATTAGTCGTTTCTTTGATGTAATGTCTAGCATACGAACCCCGCTTACCTGGACTCTTTAACTTCTCGAAATTTTCTCACAATGGTGCCAAGAGAGTATCAATCATCACCTATAAAATAGTCATCACGCGTAAATTTTCAATTGAATACATACTTCATAATTAACACCTGGGATATTAAAAATCTATATTTCTCTAATGTCTAACATTCTTGAAAAATATCATTACTTTCCAACTTCATCGATATCCACTTAACCTTTCCGACTAATACATTAAACTCTAAATTATTTCTATAAAATAAAATGTATGGCTACATGTTTATTCAATAAAAACTAAGCTCATGTAAAACACATCTCCACTTAATATTCAGTTAACACAATTCCCACTCAATCACAAGTCTATCTAACATTAACCCGACTTAAATACATGTCCAATTTTAAAAGTCAATTCCAGCCCTAATCAGTTGTAAATAATGCTACACCTATGGCTTACCTATTGAGGGCAATAATGTAAAAACATTTAAAAGGGTTCTCAAGGGGCTTTGCACATAATCACATGATCAAAGTGCTTGATGTCATTTCTTTTTTGTAAATAAACTATAAGGCATATTGTGCGTTATGTAAAATGCAAAAGCCACCTTTTAGTTTGTAAAGGATAAATATTCACTATAGAGACCCAGGGGCTGTGCGATGGAGACTCATCGAGAGGGAGGGAAGATGCAACGGGGCAATGAGCTAGGTGGAGGTCGAAGGTGGTCAGCGTAGCACTAAGAGAGAGAGAGAAAGTGATGAGAGAGAGAGTGTGTGTGACGCCCCCACATTCTGTGTGGGATCGGACGAACATTTGAAATGTTGAGATATGCAACACAATGTTACCCGCCCCTATTCATGACATATAAGATGCAATGTTCCTAACATGCATCTAGCATTATGCAATATTTACAGTGGATAATTTTTTTTTCTTTAGAAATACTATTCACCAAACTGAAAATATCAAAAATACCTAAAACATACTTCATACATAATGACATACTAAACAATTGAGATTACAACGTTAGTCCAAAATGGTTGTGATAAAAAAAAGTACTGGAGATTCAACTCCATAGTACAAGTAGTAATTTAAATTAACTATTATATTATCATTGACGTCGCACCATCGCTTAGTCAACTGCTTCCAGTTGGTCGATTTTCTGCTCTCCTTTAGATCCTATAACAAGATGTACCATTCAAGGAGAATGGTAGTTGAGACTACCACAGTGAGATTTGATTACAAATCTCAGCAAGTTAATAGAAAATCTCCACACAGGTTAATGATGCATGCATGGCAATAAAAGTATGAATGCATAATCAAAGTCATAAGTAAGCATAACATAACTTGACATACAACATATCATAACTGACATAACTTAAACTGAAGCATGAACTGAACTTGACTTGCTTGACAAGGACTTGATCTGGGACTTGACTTAACATGAACTTAGAATCTTGTTCTTTAACTTATTAAACTTAATTTTATGGGTGCTACATGGGTCCCCTAGAGCTATGTGTCCTTGCCGATTACTGCATCACAATATAGGTATTTATACCAGCTGTGAGTGCGTTGTATGTACCACTCGCTATGGACCCCATACTTTGTGTGCCACACTAACTATGGGCCCCACAAGAACTAAAATGTGGCTTCGTCAGTGTTAGTGTTTGGCATGCTCTGGTGACCAACTAGTTAGGCCCCGCTCGCTACCTGTTGACAATATTTTGTTAACCCAGGGAATTTCACATCTATTTACTCACTCCAGCATGAACAAATGAGTTTCACTGGGATATTACCTCATCCTAGCACTTAGGGTTATGATTGACATGAATAATTTAATATTACTGTTCACGAAATACAAAAATTATATTCAAGATGAAACGTGACTGGAATACGAAAGGACAGAAGCCCTGACATAACACAACATGACTTGAACATAACTCAAAAGACATGATTTACTTGAGATAGAAACATTTCGTAACATGACATAACATGTAACAGACAAGCGCGATCACGAGAAACTCAAAGTAGTGATTTTTATAAAGTTAGAACTTATTCACTAGCAATTAAAAATATGAAAAAATATTATCCTCTACATGTAGAAAAATGACCATTTTACCCCTAACTTAAGGACAATTCTAACTCTAAAAATACCAAAATTTACATGAGCTATGTAAATTTTATCCTAGACTCAAATATAAATTCAGAAAAAAGTAAAACTAAACACAACCATGAAAACTCTATAGGGGCCGAAACTTAGTCTATTTCCCTTCGTTTTTGTTGCAATTCTTTCAAATTTCAAAACTCATGATTAAACCAAAAATTTTCTTCTAATATACTCATAACATATTCTTAAGAATAATCATGTTTTGAATCATGAACAAAAATCATCAAAATCACTTAAAACAATACTTGAAATTTCTGGTTTCTTTCTAAGTTCAAAAACAGATTTTTGTTTCTAAACTAGTTCTCATCTACCTTTTCATTCATGACTTATAAAGGATGTGATATTCAAACCAAAACCTCACATGGTTTAAAAAGGTGTCCTAAAACAAACTAAGGTTTAAACTCAAGATCAAATGGTTAAAAATCAACCAAAACATGAATTTATTCAAGGACATCAATTCTTTGACCTATCTGAATATCTCCTTGCATAAAAATTCATATATTTGAATATAACATCAAATATCTTCAAACTAATATTCTAAAATGTATATAAGAGGCAAAGGATCCTCCAATAAAATTATTGAAGTCATTGGAATAGGTTTAAATGACAAAAGATCCAGACTTTCTTAAAACAAAAACTGTTTTTCCTCTTCCCGTTTCTAAGTTTCTAGATCTAAGAAAATTGTTCATCAAAACCTTTAATCATGCAACAAATTCTCAACCGATAATCATTTACACATGTTAACAGTACTCCATAGAAGTTTCAGACCAAGATCTATCCATTAGCTTGGTCAAAAACTCTAATATATAACACACTCTCCAATTTAGTTTATAACACACTCTCCAACATTTTACAAATCCAAAAATCTTCAAATGGAACAAATAAGTTATCTATATAAACTACAAAATCATACTCCTCAACATCCAAAATTCCAACACACTCCACCGCAATCCAACAAATAAAACATCAACCCAAAAAAATAAATGTCACAAATCTTCTACTGAAAATGCTAGTGGTCTGAGCAAAGAGGAATTAATGCCTAAGTGTATGCACGTCCAACCAAAGCAGCGTGTGTGTGTGCAATAGACAAATCGAAGGAAAGAAATAAGAGGGTCTATGGAATGTGTAACAGCAAGTATAAGAACAAAATTAAGAGTAATATCAACGAGTGGGCGGATTAGTTGCCGAAAGTAAAAATAAAAAATACTCCAGAGAAGAGCTCCAACGAAGGTAGTATTTGAGACTCACGAAAATGCTGCACAAAGCCGAAACCCAAAGGAAGAAAAAATCACAAAATCAACTAAGAGACATAGAGAAAACAACGGAAGGGAGGAGAAGTGACTCACTGCCGTGTAACCAAGTCAGCGGCGTGAGGCTTGTAGACCCACGGAGACAGCAGCGCCAACCAAGTTTAGACCAGAATTCTATGTAGAGAAATAAAAATCTGGGTGTCTCAAATGTGATGCGGGAAGGAATTTCTGTGAGGGAAACCGCACAAAACCATACGATGTGGGGACGAGGCACGCGAGATGGAGGAGTTTTCGGAAAAGCAGGGTAGCTAGGAAGGAAGAAAAGAAAGAGAAAAGAAGGGAGAAGAAACCGACGGAAAGAAAATAAAATTCAAATGAGAAGAAGTTACTTACCAAAATGACTCCGTCCGAGTCCCTCAACAAGAGAACGTGGGCTGACTTCATGCATCAGGTTGCCTTCCAAAAGGCTGGGCCTAGAGCCCGGGTATTACATTCTTCCCCCCTTATTAAAATTCCGTCCTTGGAATTTGTCACAAGCTGTTAGGATCTTCGTCGAACAACTGTGGGTACTTGACTTGCATTTCCTCTTCTAATTCCCAAGAGGCTTCACTGATAGCATGATTATTCCATACCACTTTAACCAATGGAATAGTTCGATTCCGTAACACTTGTTCTTTTCTCTCTACAATCCGCATCGGCTCTTATGTATAAGTCAGATTTCCCTGAAATTGGAGAGGCTCATAATCAATAACGTGGGTGGGGTTGGCTACATACTTCCTCAGCATAGATACATGAAATACATTGTGTACACCTAAGAGTGCGGGTGGTAGGGCTACTCTGTAAGCCACTGGTCCAATCTGATCAAGAATCTCAAATGGTCTGACATATCTAGGGCTCAACTTGCCCTTCTTTCCAAACCTCATAACCCCTCTCATGGGTGCAATCCTCAAGAATACCTTATCCCCAACCTCAAACTCTAATTGGCGACGACGGTTATCTGCATAGCTCTTCTGTCGACTCTGAGCTGCTCTCATTCTAGCTCGAATGGTCTCAATCTTCTCTGTTGTCTTCTGGACCCAAAATTTGTCTTTCTCCCATCTCGTCCCAATATAAAGGAGATCTACACTTCCTACCGTAAAGTGCTTCATAAGGTGCCATCTCAATGCTAGCTTGGTAACTGTTATTATAAGCAAACTCGACCAAAGGCACGTGTCGAATCCAAGTTCCCTTAAAATCCAGCATACATGCTCTTAACATGTCTTCCAAAATTTGAATGGTCCTTTCCGATTGACCATCTATCTGTGGGTGAAATGCCGTGCTGAAATTTAACTTGGTGCCCATGGCCTCTTGTAAGCTTCGCCAAAAATTCGAAGTAAAACGAGGATCTCTATCCGACACAATGGACACAGGTACCCCATGCAACCTCACGATTTCCTGTATATATAGCTCGGCTAGTTTCTCCAACTTATAAGAAACTTTGATAGGTACAAAGTGAGCTGTCTTCGTCAAACGGTCTACTATCACCCAAATTGCATCTTGTCCTGTCGGTGTCCGTGGTAAGCCTGTAACAAAATCCATAGAAATATGCTCCCATTTCCATTCTGGAATCTGAAGTGGTTGCAATAACCCTTCTGGTCTTTGGTGTTCTACTTTCACCTGTTGGCAAGTTAGGCACTGCGCCACAAATTGAGCAATCTCTCTCTTCATGCCCTCCCACCAAAAAGACTCTTTCAAATCTCGATACATTTTTGTACTACCTGGGTGAACTGTGTAAGGAGAGCGGTGCGCTTCTTCAAGGATAAGTCTTTTTATTACAACATTGTCCGGCACACAACATCTATTTCCAAACCTTAACACTCCATCTTTAGAAACATTAAACTCAGGTTTATCCCCTTTTTCTACTTCTTCGATTAATCTCGCCAACTTAGAATCTTATTTTTGGGCGAGCTTAATTCTGTCTATCAAAGCTGGTTGAACTATTAAATTGGCTATGAATGCCTTCTGGTCACCCACAACCACTTCAATAGTAGCTCTTTCCAAGTCCATTAATAAGTGGGGCTGAGTGGTAAGAGTTGCAATTACTGGTCCCACTGGCTTCCTGCTAAGTGCATCAGCTACAGCATTAGCTTTGCCTGGATGGTAGTTAATGTTGCAGTCATAATCCTTGACTAGTTCGAGCCATCTCCTCTATCTCATATTCAGTTCTTTCTGAGTGAAAAAGTACTTCAAACTCTTGTGATCCGTGTAGATTTCGCACCTTTCACCATATAAATAATGTCACCAGATTTTAAGTGCAAAGACAATGGTGGCCAACTCCAAATCATGTTTGGGGTAATTTTGCTCATATGTCTTCAATTGCCGAGAAGCGTATGCTATTACTTTCCCATGCTGCATCAATACACACCCCAAACCGAAACGTGAAGCATCACTATAAACCACAAATCCTCCTCTTTCACTGGGGACTATCAGAACTGGAGCTGTCACCAATCTCTTCTTAAGTTCCTGGAAGCTTTCCTCACATTTTTCAGTCCATACATACTTGTTATTCTTCCCAGTAAGGGCAGTAAGGGGAACCGCTATTTTTGAGAAATTGTCTATAAATTGACGGTAATAACCAGCCAAACCCAAGAAACTCCTAACTTCATGCACACTGGTTGGCTGAGTCCAGCTAACTATTGCTTCAATTTTCCCGGGGTCTACTAAAATACCATCCCTTGAAACTACATGTCCCAAAAATGCAATAGACTCAAGCCAAAATTCACACTTCTTCAACTTAGCAAATAATTTCTTATCTCTGAGTGTCCCTAGTACTTGTCTAAGATGGTCTTCGTGTTCAGCCTTGCTCTTGGAGTAGATTAATATATCGTCAATAAACACCACTACAAATTTATCCAAGAACTCATGAAATACTCAATTCATCAAGTCCATAAATACTGCTGGGGCGTTGGTTAAACCAAAAGGGATGACTAAAAATTCATAATGGCTGTATGTGGTCCTGAAAGCTATCTTAGGCACATCCTCTACCTTGATCTTTAATTGATGATAACCCGATCTGAGATCAATTTTAGAGAACACCTGCGCACCTTGCAACTGATCAAATAAATCATCGATGTAGGGCAACGGATATTTATTCTTTATGGTCACTCGATTCAGTTCTCTGTAGTCTATACACATCCTCATTGTCCCATTCTTCTTCTTCACAAAAAAAACTGGAGCTCCCCAAGGTGACACACTAGGTCTAATGAAACCTTTGTCTAATAAGTCTTGCAACTGTTCTTTGAGCTCGGCTAACTCTGATGGCGCGATTCGATAAGGGGCTTTGGAAAGAGGCGCCGTGCCTGGGGTTAATTCAATAGCAAACTCTACCTCCCGCTCAGGCGGTAATCCAGACAAGTCTTCAGGAAAAACTTCCGGATATTCCCTCACAATAGGAATCTCTTCTAGCTTCAATTCTTCCTTTGGTTCATCCACCACAAAAGCCAAATACCTTTGACACCCATCACGTAATAACTTGTCAACCTGAAAAGTAGAAATAACTGATGGAGGGGTATGTACCCTGGAACCCATAAACCGAAGTTCCTCTTCTTCCAGGAACTTGAACACCACTTCCCTTTTAAAACAATCAATACTAGCATAACTGGAAGCTAACCAATCCATTCCCAAAATCACATCAAACCCAATCATAGGAAAGACTATCAGATTAGCTGGCATTTCCTTTCTGCTAATAGTTATTGGACACTTGAGTATAATCTTGTTACACATCACTATATCACCAGTTGGGGTAGAGACCCTCAAATTGTAGTCCATCTCATTAGCAACAATGGGGCACAACTTAACATAATCCATTGAAATAAAGGAGTGGGTAGCCCCCGAGTCAAATAAAACAATAGCCTTATTGAGGAATAAGGGAACAATTCCTGTGATGACATCATCCTTGTCCTCAGCTTCTCCCGGTGTCAAAGCAAACACCCGTGCTGGTACAGTCCTCCGCTGATTGTTGCCTTGGTTATTCGGCCTAAAGTTTTGAGCTGGGTTGGGCTTTCTGTTAGTCACCGCAAGCAATGGACATTCTCTAATGAAATGCCCATCCTTACCGCATTTGAAACATGATCCCACTTCCTTTCTGCACTCTTCATGGTGTATACGGTCACAGAACTTATAGGGGTTAGAGGTATGATTTCCCTATATCTGTCTCTGACTTGAACTGCTCCCCTTATTTCTCTTTTTCCATTGCCCTTGGTCCGAACTAGGGAATCCTTGTGGAGCAGCTCTCTTCCTCTATTCTTGCAATTCAGCACCCCTCTTGAGATTCTGCTCAACTAGCATCGCCTTGTGTAATAATTCTGAAAAATTCTGAATCTGTAGGACCATCACCTGTTCATAAATCCTGTAGTTCAAACCTTCCTCAAACTTCCTAGTCTTTTTCTCCTCATCAGGTATCAAGTATGCGGCGAAACGTGATAATTTCGCAAGCCTTGCAGCATACTGGCGCACAGTCATGGTCCCTTGCACCAAGTTAGTGAACTCTCGAGCTCTTGCTTCCCTATCAGCCTTAGGAAAAAATCGATCAAAGAAATTTTGCTTGAATTGAGCCCAAACAATTAACCCAGTCCCCTCAGTTTCCCTGATAACTTTTTCAGAATTCCACCATCTCTTCGCTTCTCCAGTTAGTTTGAAAGCTGCGAACCTGACTTTTTGCTGATCGGTGCACTCCAAAACACCAAATATTTCTTCAATGTCTTGTATCCAATCTTCCACAGCGTTCGCATCGCCTCTTCCATCAAAGATGGGAGGATGCGTTCGATTAAATTGTTCAAACGTGCAACCCCCGCCGTTGTCATTTTCGTTCAAATCTTCAAGGGTTCGAACTCGACGACGAGCAGCCATCCTGAAAGTTTAAACTTGGTGAAACGTTCTAAAAAAAAAATAAAAAAAATGAAAATACCGGGTAAATAGAATAAATTAAAAAGATAAAATAAAATATCCATATAAACACATATACATATATATATCATATAACTATGTAAATCCGACATCACTTAATACACACGTATATCACTAGAATCTATAACCTCAAAGTTCCAAATTCAATTCCTAACATTAGCCAAATCTAAAACCTCAAATCCCATCAAAATCAATTATAAGGTTCTTGGAACTCAAACTTAAATATCTACATGACTATCCTTATAATCCTCCAGTTCCTATATTGAAATTTTCACATCTTATGAACCCACAGATATCTAAACCTCCAAGGTCTACAGTATGCAGAATTCAAACTTGGCTCTGATACCAACTGTAACACCCCGTCCCCGAAGGTTCGGAGAGTTAACTCATATAACCTGATAATCAACTCTAACAAGGCTAGAATACTTCCAAATTCAAGAATATATATTTCCCAAACTTCAAATCAAACGTAAATACTTCAATTAAAATAAACCATATAAACTCATTTATCCAACTTTCAATCCAACAACCCAAATAAAATCAACTCTTCTTCATGTCTCAAATAACAAACTAGAAATAATGTAACATTAACATAAGTCTCCATAAACCGTCTAAATCCACTGAAGCAAACTTAAGAAAATATAAATAACTTCCAACATCAACACTAATACCACGAGATACCCAACAACCATTCACTGCTAATCTTCTGCATAAACTCTAATACTGATCCTCAGCTGAACCATCAATGTCATCTGAAATATTATGAAGATTAAAGGGGTGAGTTATCAACAACTCAGCAAGCATAGAGCATATGCATGTAAACATGAGCATTTATAACATTTGATAAGCAGAACAAAACATTTACTTTCAGAATGCAGAAACAAAACTTTGTACAAAAACATTAGAGCGAAATTTCCAGAAAAATAAACTTATTCCCAAAAAGAAAATCCGTTGGCATTTCTAAACTAAAATATTATAATCATATCATCGTTTAGTATCACATTGGGACAATACCCTGTTTAACCCCCGTGGTAGGGTTATAAACCACCATTATACCCGTAGATGGGCCATATTCCATGTTTCACCCCTGTGGTAGGGTTATAAACCACCATTATGCCCGTGGCTGGGCCGAATACCATGTTTCACCCCCGTGGTAGGGTTATAAACCACCATTATACCCGTGGCTGGGCTGTATACCATGTTTCACCCCCGTGGTAGGGTTATAAACCACCATTATACCCGTGGCTGGGCCTTAACAGAAACAGAACAGATATCATCGGAATCCGATTACAATCATATACAGAATCAGAACTTCATGCCAAGGTTTTCAGATGACTCATCATATAAAAACAAAATACTTAATTGCTTTAGATCGCTTCACATGTTCGACTAAACAGAATCAAAATATTTTCATTGACTCATAACAAAACTTTTAGTTTTCCATATTTGCTCTTTTGCATAGTTCAAAAATAAAGTGCACAAAACTAGCTCATGTCTACACCAGTCATGACGGAAAACACTTTCTCTTATATTGAATTTATGCATATGCGGAATAAACATCTGAGGTTGTTTTCAGATCATTTCTTTTCAAAAAAACAAACACATTTATTCTCAAAGTCAACCTCATTTTATTTCTTTTATGCAAAACTAGTATATGAACCACACTTACCTGACTTCTTTGTATTATCAACACCTTAAGTTGGAACTCTAGTAGTAACACCACCTAAACAAAACATATATCCAACATTTAATAACCAGTCTAGTGAACTACTATTTATTGAGTAAAAAATCAAAACAGTCCCTTCACAACTCAATAACTATCATAACAATTAAACCCGAACAACTCTCTTCAAACCATACGCATTTAAAACCCAAAACAGCCACCTTTTATTAACGCCGAACCAACCATAAACACTTCCAAAACCAACAACAACAACTCCAATGATTAAATCATAATCCAAATCAAACTTCACCTCCCACCTTCCAATGAAAAACTTCAGTGCAAGCATCAATACTCTAGTCATTCAACAATTCAAAACTTGCATAAAAGTTCAATAGAACTAGCTCAAAACACCCATCATTTTACACCAAATAGTCTCAAATAATAATCCAAAACAGTCTCACAATTCATCCAAAATCATACTCCTCAACATCCAGAATTCCAACACACTCCACCGCAATCCAACAAATAAAACATCAACCCAAAAAAATAAATGTCACAAATCTTCTACTAAAAATGCTAGTGGTATGTGCAAAGAGGAATTAATGCCTAAGTGTATGCACGGCCAACCAAAGTAGCATGTGTGTGTGCAATAGACAAACCGAAGGAAAGAAATAAGAGGGTCTATGGAATGTGTAACAGCGAGTATAAGAACAAAATTAAGAGTAATATCAAAGAGTGGGCGGATTAGTTACCGAAAGTAAAAATAAAAAATACTCCAGAGAAGAGCTCCAACAAAGGCAGTATTCGAGACTCACGAAAACGCTGCACAAAGCCGAAACCCAAAGGAAGAAAAAATCACAAAATCAACTAAGAGGCACAAAGAAAACAACGGAAGGGAGGAGAAGTGACTCACTGCCGTGTAACCAAGTCAGCGGCGCTTACTTGTAGACCCATTGAGACAGTAGCGCCAACCAAGTTTAGACCAGAATTCTATGTAGAGAAATAAAAATCTAGTTGTTTCAAATGTGATGTGGGAAGGAATTTCAGTGAGGGAAACCGCACAAAACCATACGACGTGGGGACGAGGCACGCGAGATGGAGGAGTTTTCGAAAAAGCAGGGCAGTTGGGAAGGAAGAAAAGAAAGAGAAAAGAGGGGAGAAGAAACCGACGGAAAGAAAAGAAAATTCAAATGAGAAGAAGTTACTTACCAAAACGACGCCGTCCGAGTCCCTCAACAAGAGAACGTGGGCTGGCTTCATGCATCCGGTTGCCTTCCAAAAGGCTGGGCTTAGAGCCCGGGTATTACACCACATGCCCACTCAAGTTTATTTTCTGACATTTTGCCATTTGTCATTCTTGCGTTAGTAGAGGAAAGGTTCTAGAAGGGAGTGGGAAGAGACAATGCATGAAAATTACCCTTGTACCCCTAGGGTTTCGGCCACCACATTGCCACATATCATGTTTTGAGTTTTGAGAAGCATTAGGAAGTGGGAGAGCCACCTAGGGAACATGGAAGAAGACGCTTCTTACTTAGAGAAGAGTAAGAGATGCACGGGAAAGGGAAAGGAGCATGGGGAACACGCACCCACATCCTACACGCCACTTGCCACTTAACAAGCATGCACAAGTTTACAAGGATCAAGCCTAGGGTTAGGAATTATCAAATGGCAATTTTGCCCTAGAGATTCATTGAATCTAAACCATATGGAGGAGCATGTCCAAGGAGCCTCTTAGGATTTTGAATTTCGACAAAATACCATGCCACTTGTCTCACATGGATCAGTAAAGGCGCCACTTGTCCCACATGCATCAGCAAAGGTGCCACTTGTCCTATATGCATCAACAAAGGCGCCACTTGTCCCACATGAAGACCTTCCATATGCCACTTGTACAACATACAATAGCCAAAAATCTACGGTCATCCACTTGGCAATAAAGCTGAAGCAAGAAGAAAGAGAGTTTGGGCTATTTTTAGCATAAAAGCACCCATTTATCTTCTGATTTGGGGGTTTACAAGAAATTCTCACACTATTCTCTTCTTTTCCTCTCTATTCATGTACACACCCAAAGATGTAGCTACACCACATTCAAATCAAGAGCCTAACACATTACAATGATGAAAACTGAGAGTTGTTGGTTAGAACCGTGCAAACCGAGCCTCCTCTTCAAGATCTTCAACTTAGTGAGTAATCTTTCTCTGTATATTTTCTTAATAGATGTTAGAAGGTTGTGTTAGTGTTCTAGTGGAAGCTTTTTCTAAAAATAAAGAAGTCGATATATGGTGTCTTTGGTGACCATGGATTTCGAATGACAACAAGGCATTTGGTGTTGTTAGATGAGGTTAAGCTTGACAAAAGTTGGAATTTTATCATTTCCATGATGTTTATAGTTCTTGTATAAGCTTGAAACAATGTTGTTGGTTGGATGAAGTTCTTGTACAAAATTTGAGGTATTAGGGTTTATAATACATGTCATGGTTAGTATCTTGATGATTGAATATGGATTTAAGGTTGACCTCCTAATGATATGATTTTTATGGATAATGTGATACTTGGGGACTTAGAATAGGCTTAGAAATGATTTGCTTGGTTTTATGAGGAAATCAAGGTGCAAGAATTTCATAAGTTCAAAATTGTCAAAATGCATGTCTCGGGTTTTCTCTCTATAGGTGTGTCAATTTATGTAGAAGTTGATATCCTAGGATGTGATCTTGATCATAACCATGTTTAGAAGAACTTGACACTTTAATCTTATAAGGGCCGCAAGTACAAAGGGAGCAATATACCTTAAATAAAGTCTCGAGTTTTAAGGTTTGATGACCAAACATGTGTTGGATGGTGTTTTCTCTTAGATTTGGTCATATGTCGCGTGAATTAAAAGCATGAAGACACTTTGGAATTCTGTCCTGGAGCTAGATCAAGTGCAGTGAATGATTTTAGGTTTCTCCTAATCACGTGTTTTCTATGGTAAGATGACTGAGGAAACATATTTTGAGGTTGGAAACGGGTCTAGGATGGATGTTAAACGAAGTTGTTAAGCTTGGAGAAATTTGGTATTTGATGGTGATGTTCAAGGTTTAGAACTTATCGATCAATGTTTTAGAGTCAAGGAGTTAAGATGAAGCTCTTGCAAGATTTTATAAGTTTATATTTCAGTTGAGGATCCCTCTAATGTTAGTACGATTTTATTTCAGGCCATGAAAATTATACTCTTTGTAAGCAAGAAAAAGTTTGTAAGTAGACCCTCAATCTACCTCGGTTAATATTTGTATATGGCTGTCTAAACTTTGCATCTTGGTTTCTATTGTATATATTTGTTATTCCATGATTAAATGTATATGGAGTTTCGGTTTTTGCTTAAGGTTATGTTGGTGTTTCATGTATCATGATGATTTAGTTATAGCATGGTTATATATTTCAGATCATTGTGTTATTATCATGATTTTATGCTTTGATTCGTTTTGCTTTGTTTCTTATTCAATATGCTTCAAGTTTGGAACATGTTAGAGTGAAATTTCTCCATGATTATATGCTTATATGTTTCGGCCAACACATGTTCTTTTAGGTTCATGCATTTGTTTTGATATCTGATGTGTTCTATGTTATCATGCTATGATTTGAACATGTAACACTTGATTATCTCATGCATGGCATCACATGTGTCTCATGTCAAGTGTAAGAAGGTGTATATCTTTAGTCTCATGTCACATGCATTTGAAAAAAAGGTTTTGCAAAGAAAAGTGTCAATAAATGCTTTATCACGACCCCAAATGCTAGGATGGGAGAATGTCATTATAGAACTTCTTTGTCCATTCTAGAGTGCTTAAGAATAGAGTGGTAACCCCTGAGTCGACAAAGAAATGTTAGCATGCCTCTAATGGATCTTTTTGGAAAAGATGCCGGAGCGAGGAAGCACCTAACACTAGTGGATGCCATGACTAGGGCAAGTAACTCGACGAAGTACTATCGTGTTATTATGATATGAACATGTTTAAGATGTATTTACCACGGTGTACAGACTGTTGGTGGTGTGGTAACTAGCAGGAACACACGGTGCATAGGGGAGCCGTGATGTATCCAATGTGTTATAAGAACAAGGCAATGCACCTACATGATATGGATCACATGACTTGAATCATGATGATATGATATAATATGATACAATATGTTCCAGATCACTTGAATAACAAGATATGAAATGATGACAAAAGTATGTTTTTTCGAAAAGTCAAAGAATTATGTTACATGTCTTTTGAAAAAGGTCAAGTGTATAAGTCAAGTCTCTGGTCATGTCATGTGTCAAGTACATATTCAGACATGCATTCCATGGTTTGCCATTTGTATCCTTATGTTAACTATTGTATGTTGTGTGTTTACTTGCTGAGATTTCTCGAAATCTCACTGTGGTAGTCTTTACTACTATTTCCCTCCCGGAATGGTAGAAGTTGTGACAAGACTAGGAGTAACGAGTCAGGATGATGATCAAGGCTAAGGTTGTGCTCAACTCAGAGATAGTTGAGATTAGAAGGATGCCTTAATGATTTCTTTGTTAAGGCCTTTTTAGACAAAACTTGTTATGTTAATGTGTAACAAGGAGTTTGATACTCCATTACTATGAAGTGTAATTTAAAGCTATGAATTAAGAAGTTGGGATATTAGTTTATTCTGGTACAACATTTAAAGAACTTATTCCGCTACGATTTATTGCATACTGCTAGTATACATAGGTGCATTGCGTCTTATCTATCTTGTACGAGGGTTATGTAGCCTTGTGTTGCATGTCACCATCCAATCTCAAGAGGGGGCTGGGGGCGACACAATGCTTTTGGATTCTCAGGTGGATTCCAACCATATAAGGTTTTACTAGGGTGTAAATCCTCTTTGGTTTGACACAATTTGATTGGTCGGATGGAATAAGGTGTTTGCTTATTAAGTGGCATGATCTCACACCTTGATTCCTTTAAATCCATCAAACTTTCCTCATGGTGCCATGTATATAATACTTTTCACTATGCGTGGCTAAGATCTTATCAAGTGTCCAAATAAAACTTCTCTAACCTAATTTAGACATTCCACATTGTGATTTTGAAAACACTGCACTTTGTGCGCTTATCAAGGTTACTATTTACTCCAAAAAAGTGCATAATAAACTTAGTACTAAAAAATCCTAAATATTCATATTAACCTACATTGAAAACCGTTTACCGAAATTCAACCTCGAAGTGACCCTAAAAATAATTTCATAGTTTCAAACAGGCGTTTCGTCCAAAAATATGAAAATTGACTTATTACGCCATAAAATCCTAAATGATCAACTAAGTCTAATGACACATACCATAATGCATTCTAACACTTCTAACTACCTCAAATAATTAAAATGCTCTTCTGGCATTATAGTGAGTGATAACACTGACTATGTTGATAGACTAAAATCTATGTGATTCGTCGATTCATGAAAACTTATGGAGTTTTCACGAGATTTGTAAAGCCAATAGAAACACCACCAGTGAATTTTTAGCGGGCTATTACAACCTCTCCTCAATAAAAAAATAAAATAAAATAAAAAAAATAAAAAAAGACGCAAGTAACAAACATCAAGTTAAGGAAGAGATGTTGCTTGCCAACCTACTATACATCACTGGACGCCTCGTCATTGGTCGGATCTGGTGGTGGTACATTGATCTCCATCGGCATGTCTTGCGGTGGTAAGTAGTAGAACGCATCGTCCTCTGAATCGTACACCATATTGTTGTAGTAACCTAGGTTAGGAAGCTGCATGACTTCTTCGTCGTCGCTCTAGGATTCTTGACCTTCAACTAGTAAATGTTCTCGGTGAGTGGATGACATGGATGAGCCTGATGTCGCGGGCTCGGCGTTGGCGGTTGTAGCAGGCTCTTCTACTGCTCTACTGGACTCTGCCTAGTCCTGTGCCATCATAGCTCTGAAGTTATCATTGTCCAACCATGTAGTCGGGTGAAGTGGCGAGTAACGCTCCTCATGAGGTAATGCTCTCCTCTCGTAACCCACTCCATTACTATCAATATCTAAAATGTGCGTACGGCGGTGCTCTAAGCATTCAATTTCTTGCCAATACGCAACTAGTTCCTTATTCAATTGAGCAAGTCGTATCCTACGACATTCCTCCCGCATTTCACGCACTCGTTGTGCGGAAAGGGTAGATTTTTTAGCAATCTTGCATTGTCATGCTAGGGAACTACAAAAAAATACAATCAAGATGGAGAAATAATCTACGACATGCACATTGAAGAATGGTCTACAACATTCTAAAATGGACACATATACTTTATTGATATCCAAACAATGAGGTACAAAATATGGTCTAGTCAGTCCCGTACAAGTGAACTACAAAATATCTGTTAAGCCCTATAACACCCTGCTCATTCCTTCTTACGCACGCTCCTTCTTTCTGACGTAAGCAAATTCCGAGGAAGGAAATTATGTAACAGTCTGCCATTCTCTCTAATGACTGCAAGCCTCATCATGCGTGCTGAACCTCGATGGCGTGTTTCAAAAGATATTATGTAATTTCTAAAGTACGCCCAGTGTTTTAAATGCATTGAAAATATATATATGAGATATTTCCATTGTTACTGAACTAAGCTTGATTTTAAATACGACAATTATAATATTTTTGAAGAGCTCCAAAAATATTATAATTGTCGAAAATCATTTTAGTATTTTTATTAAAATGATTTCAGTTAAAATATTATGGGATTTGAATTATGTTGAAAACTCTAATTAATTAAATGGTTTTATTCATTTAAAGATATTAAATAAGACTTCATCATTTTATTAATGATGAATGAATATTATTTTATAAACTAAAGTTTAGTTTAAATAATATTCTACCTTAATTTCTCTTAGCACTTTTAATTAAGTTAATGTTTATGCATTTTCAAATCAATGTTTTAATCCTTCACCGTTACATCGTTTTGAGATTCCAAGATAAAGGGATCAGAGTTAAAACCCAGACCCTCTCTCTTTCTCCCTCACTTTTCCCTCCCCTCTCTCTCTCTCCTCCCTCTCCCCTAGCGTACCCTGCACGCTGCCCCTCTCCTCGCCGTTTCTTCCTTAGCCCAGCCCAACCCGGCACCTCCGTGCTCTGCCCGATCTCACCTCCACCACCAACGGTCTCCTCTCACACCGGTGAGCCCATGGCCACTGAAGCCAGCTTCCACCTCGTAGTCATCCTGCCTCACCGTGCGCAGCACCTAAAGCCGCCGAACGCGGCCACCCAGGGCACCGCACCTCCACCACCTCACACCGATGACCACCCCACATGGACCCAGCCACCACGAAACCCCCCTCTCCCTCTCCGTCGCACACATGCACCCAACCCATAAATGGGTTTTGTACTATTTCAAGGACACCGATGGCTATTGTGTCGCTGTACGCGGCTACCTAGGCCACCGAGCACCACTACGAGCTCCCCCTTCCCTTCCCCTTCCTCCTCACCTTAACCCGAGGCCCATAGCCTCCCTCACATGCACGGGCACTCTCCTCACACACATGGGTTTCTCCCCATCCACTGCCGTACGTCGCCACCCACAGTGACCAGCCACCGTCTCGAGCTTTTTCTGGCCACCATCGGCCTACCCACCACCCATGGCCCCGATCTACCCCTCACGTATGCCCACTCTGTCTCACTCTCTGATGGGTGTCCCTACACCTCACGGCTAGATCCGCCACTATAGATCACTGTGGCGCCACCCTAATGCCACCAAAAGCTCCACCGCACCTCCCTTAGCCCCTCCATGGCCAGCCACGACCAACCAAGCTCTCCCTCTAATTTCCCATGTTGAGAACCACGGGCTTAGCTCCTGCACGAGCAACCGTGTCTCCGACATGTGCCACCTCGGCACCACCACGAGACCACACATAGCTATCTAAATGCCCAAACAGCCGTTGTATGTGGGTTAGCCGCCACGTACAACCTTTCCGACATCATCGACTGTGGCGGTCAGCGAGCAATGTATGGGTTATCTCATCGATGGTATAACCCTCTATCCCTTGTTATTTATGTTAGATTTTTAATTAATTGATTAGGTTGTGGACAATGCTGTTTGTATTGTGGAGTTTGCTGTATCATGATGTACTGTGTAGTGAAGTGTTGGGGGTAGTTGGGAAGTGTGTTGTGAAGTGTTGTGGACTATGTCGTGTAGTGTTGTGGACTGTGCTGTATGGGTGATGTGGCATTGTTTGGATTGGGAAGAGTACACATGGAATCTACTCTGTGTGGCGTAGCATAATATGAAGGGAGTACACGTGGAGTGTACTCCATGTGATGGAGCGATGCACCATATGGTGTGTATGCCATAGTGGTGATGTGGCATAGCATAATGTGGAGGGAGTACACGTGGAGTGTACTACATGTGATGGAGCGATGCACCATATGGCGTGTATGCCATAGTGGTGATGTGGCATAGCGTGTGTGAAAGGAGTACACATAGAGTGTACTCCATGTAATGGAGTGATGCACCATATGGCGTGTATGTCGTAGTGGTGATATGGCATAGTGTGTGTGAAGGGAGTATACGTGGAGTGTACTTGTAATACCCAAGTCCTACTACGTAGGTCCTTACCTCATTTTATTAATTTTTTAAGTTAAATATTTTGAGATAAAGATTTTTATTACTTTCAATTATTTTATTTTAAGATGAGTATGCTTTATTTTAAAAATATGATTTATTAAAATAAATAATGGGCATTATTTTTTAGACTTTGAAATATTTTCCCTTAAGCCCTTCAATTTTATTTATTTAAGAAATGGCCCTATTAATCTTTACCATTGGATTGGCAGGTGAAAAGTAACCTTGAGGTGGATAGATCTCCACCATCCATCTTCCAACCTTATGTGATAAGCTTTGATTAAATCCATTGACTTTTCTCCCTTGAACCCGTAACTCCCCAAACAAGCTAGTGAAATCCCCGTTTCCTTCCCTTACACGTTGGCTTCCAAGAGAAGGAACAAATTATTTTTCTCTCTTTAGCACCCATCGGCTTCTAGAGCAATGAAAAGAAGAAAACAAAATAAAAAACTAATCCTAAGCATTTCTATCCTCCTACCCGTCGACCCTCACCCAAGAAAGAAAAAGAACAAGTTTCCATCTTCTTCTCCAAGCTAAAGCCAATCCTCTCTTTTGTTCTTCAAGAAACCAAACTCCTCTCATCTCCTTCAAGCCAAGCATCCACTTTTCCTTCTTCTCAAGAGGAAAATAGCAAGGTAAGAGTACCCTTAATCCTTCTCCTTTGTGTATTTCGAATTTAGCCATAGATGATCAAGTGGGTTTTCTTTTGATGATTTTGATGTTTCGGTTTTGGGGTTTAAAATAGTGATATCGTGTTGCTCTTCATCCACTCGACTATACCTCTATTAGGTCTTCCACTTGTGTTTTGAAAGGAGCTAAGAGCTCTGGGTAAAATCCTAATTTGAATCATTTGATTTTAATGTGAATTGGAAGCCGATTAAATTGTTTTAGCTTGTGTTTTGATGTAGTTAATTTCCTATATTACAAATAAATATGTATGTCCTGTTTTTGGCCCAAACCGAATGGTATTATAGTTGTTTTGCTATGTATTTTCCTATATTTTGAAAATACTATGTTGTTATTAATCTTGGTTTAATCATAAATGATGATTAAAGTGATTTTAAATTATATATGTTGGTATCATGTGCCTTGTATTGAGGTTTGGTTGGTAGCCTATTTTTAGGATGCTAGAGGTTTAGTTTAAAGGTTTTGCTTGTTTCTATAATTTTACATCTTGCTTTTAAAAGGTATTAAGTGAGTAAATCATAAGCTGAAGTGTTTAAAGGTTTTAAAGTTTCTTAATGGGTAACTTTGCCATACTTTATGCTACTTTAATTTTAATGGGAGATTTTATCTAAACTAATTAAATATTTCTTATGTGAATAGGTTATAGCTTAGTTAGTTTAGATATAAGAGATTAATTGTACCTGATGTATTATGATATGTAAAGCTATCCAAGTACCCCTAAGCCTATGTCATGCCATGTCTTGATGTAAAAATAGCCCATTTATGATATCCCTCATTCGGTTAAATTCTACCTAATCCAAGAGTCCAAAATATTGATAAGCTAACCTTTTTATAATGAGGGACTACAAGTTGATTTAAATGGCATGTTTCTTAAGCTTGTTTAGCCTACTTGAGATGCCTAAATCTATTTTAAAGCCCATTGTCGAGAATTCCAGATTTTATCTCCTAATGTCCATAACCCAAAGTGAGCTTGAACCAAAGAAACCTTGCTTGAAGCCTATAAACTCTTAACTACTTTTCATGGAAGCTTTTTAAATAGCCTTCCATGGACAACTAGCATGTGTAAATATTTAAGTTATTTCTAATGTAAGTTGAGATGAGGAGTAGTCATTTGGATTAATGTTAAGCATAGAAGGGACATTAGATTATAATATCGTAGATTTCTCTTTTAAAGGGAGGGCTAAAGAATATTGTATGAGTATTAACACACTTATGCTATTTATTGGAATAGGAATATTGATGATGGAAGTATCAAGGAGTATAAAGATATGTAGTTATGACCATACTTCTTACACCAAGTTCTCTTTATGAAAGAATGTCTCTCTCTCTCTCTCTATTCAAATGTTCTTCGAAAGAAAGAGTAAATGTATATAGTATGTACAAGCTCTTTCTTGGTAGCCCCTGTTAAGCACCCAATCAATTATAATTGTGTGTATGTATAAGGTAATGCATGCACGTAGGTTCTAATTCATGAAATTTCCATGCATGCTCTCAATAAACTTATTGATTATTCCTATATGTAGTATAGCATGAAAATATATCTTAGTCATAAAATTTCATGTGCATTGAAGTAAGAAAGATGATGAAAATGTTTTAATTGCGAAGGAAAAGAAATGAATGTCTCATGTCTCGTGCCTCATGCCTTATGCTTTAAGTGACGCGAAAAAAGTGTTTTAAAGTGCCCCTATGAACTCATGCTTTAAGTGACGCGAAGAAAGTGTTTTAAAATGTCCCAATGAACTGATGCTTTAAATGACATGAAGGAAACGTTTTAAGATGTCCCTACAAACTGATGTTAAATCATCCTTATGAACTGACGCTTTATTGATGCCATGAAAAATGATGTTAAGCTCATGCTTTTAAAATGACGTTTTTTCATGAATGCACTGTTAAATGAAAAGATGATGTTTATGTTCATGCTTTTAAATGACGTTTTTCATGAATGAACTGTTAAAGGAAAAGGACTGACATGAATGAAAGAAAGAAATGACTGAATGAATGAACGTTTTATTGTATGAAAATACGTAACGGCCACATGAATAAATAAAAAGGGTACCAAATGAATGGACAGATTGCAATGCTGGGTAAGTAGTACTGGTAGTGCGCCCAATACTGCCCCCCATGAAAGGGATTCCCAACCTGTGGCCACGAGCGGAATCAAGGTCCAAAAGAGAACTGTTAACCCCAACACACAGGGCGTAACAGTGTGTACCGGCCAAATAAAGTGAAACATGAAAAGCATGATTATTTCTTAAACTGTTATACATGAAACCATAGTATTTCTTAAACTGTCTATGCATAAAAGCATAGTTCTTGCTTATTTCTTAAATGTTTATGTATGAAAGTATGGCTTACTCCTTAAACTGTTATGCATGAAAGTATTGTCAAGAATTAGCAATAATGTTTATGTATGCATGTTTTCAAAAGAAAAGAATAGATGCCTAGTATGTTCACTGCATGGAGTACTACTTACTGAGTATTCGACTCATTTTTGTTTTAAATGTTTTAAACGTCTAAGTTATGACGAAAAGGCTAGGAAGCAAGGCATTACTGCAGAGGGAGAGGCAAATGCTTAGGACCTTCCCTAACTAGAACAGTTATGTTACGGATGATGGGTTATGTTTATGTATAGACGTTTTATGTTGGGATGGACTCTGAGAGTCTCTTATGGATGAATGTTCGAATAGAATGTCCATCAGGTGTTCCCTTTATCAAATGAAAAATTTAGAGTGCATGTGTGTCATGTCCATACCGACTGCATGTTATTTGAAAAAGAAAATGATGAAAAGGAAAGAAAGAAATAATAGGCAAGTCTGTCACGATCCCGCCCTTCCCAGGGCGGGGTTGTGACAGAACTCCACGAGGTGAAGCGACACACTGTGTGATTTGTCGCAGAGATAAGGATGGTTGTGTGGTTAATGGGCATAGAGCATGATGAATAGTGTCAGGAACTGTGGAACGGTGTCCTGAAGTAGTTAAGGTGTGGCCTGTAGTCTAAGGTGACAAGTGTCACCGTAATTGACTTATAGCTGAGAGTATGCATGAAGTGGCAGAACAAGTGTAAGAGTGCACATCGAAAGCATGAATCGGGAATGTCACGAAGTGACATGGTTACCAGCAGTCGTGCTTATGATGGGTGAGGAGCTAGTGTAAGATTGGTGCAGTGGAAACATGACAAGATGTCACGTTGTGGCATGAGTACATGAGGGACCGTACTCATGATGATTTAGGATTTGGAGTGGAAATGACGTAGCGGGATGTCAGGTGACGTGACACGGTCATGGTGTAGCTTGGGAGTAGTCTCGAGCTATATGACGTGACGTAAGGTGTGCTTGTGAACGGAGTCTTATCGTGTTAAGTGTTGGGATGAATTGTCAAAAGTGACGGGTAGCATCAAGAGTCATGCTAGCCGGGTTAAGAGAAGGTTGGTATCGAAGCATGGCGCTTGTCCCTATGAGCATGTGATCAACGTGTTATATGTTGGTCTTAGGTTCTTAATCTTAGTTTTAGTTTTGAGTTTTAGAGAGTCTAAGTTTAGGTTTCAATAGTTCAGAATGTATTCTCGAAGTGTTCTTTCAAGGAGGCAGATCTGGGGGAGCAGAGGCAAGAGTCACATGCTTCATCAACTAACTCCAACGAAGAATGCCAGTTTTATTCTTTTTCTTTTTAATTTCATTATAAATTATTTTATTTTCTAGAGATTTGATGCAGCCTAGGATTGAACACGCAATTTATATTCCAAGTTATTTTATTTTCAATATTTTCATGATTGAGTATTTATTCCTTGTTCTTAATGCTTACAATTTTCTAGCTAACTATTATTTGATCTTTTGGATTGCAATTAGACCGAGAGGTGATTTGTGATTAAAGTTCTAGGATTAAACACCATTAGTTGAGAGAAAGCATAGATGCTTTACCGCGACTAGTGTGATTTTCCAGAAAAATCTAAAAAACTTAATGAGTCTCCAATTAGTTAAATTTACATAGAGATATGGAGTTATTAGTTGGAGATATTTTTGATATTGTTCAAGAGAAAATATTGAATAGTTAAGGGATTATTATCAGTAACTTGGGATAATTGGGATTCTATAACAAGGAAGAAAACATAGTGTGGGATTTGCTAGGTGAAATCAATGCTCTAGATCTATTCTTGTTATTTTTAAAATCTTAATTTTAATGTTCTTTTCTTCAGTTTAATTTAGATAAACCGTTCTTCAAATTTTGGTTTTCCAAATAGTAATTAATTTAGTCAATTTCAATACTCAATAGCATAATTATTCTATGTGGGTTCTATATTCGTTTTCTTTAAAACAATTTACTACTTGTTATGATTATGTGCACTTGCAGATATATTTTTTCGCAAACAATTTCTCCTTCAACTTTTCAACTAGAGGAAGAGCACACAGAGGTAAGAATTATTTCACTTTTCTTGCTACACCATACATGGCCAAAGAGAGAGAACACACACACAATGTTTCGGTTTAGGGTTTCTTTCACATGAACACACACTTTCACTTTAGAAACTAGTGTTTTTCTTCAAGGGAAGAAGAAACCCGAAATGTTCTTAAGCACATGAACATGAGGTCTAGGGTAGATGAAGGCCACAACCACCACTTGGAAGAAAGGCTAGGGTTTTGTCCTTTGAGGGTTTTGGACTCTAGGGTTTTTTTTCCATGAGAAAGCATTTTCAGAAACCTTAGATCCTCACATTCACCCTTATTTTGAGATTAGGATTTCTCTAGTCGTCTTCTAATATGTCTTAATATGTTTTTTAGATTTTGCTATTTTATACGTTGGATTTTTGTAAGTAAACTTTCAACTTACTCTTGATAACACTTGTATATATTTCGTGAACTCTTGTTTGTTTATCATTGCTTGAATCTTGTTATTTGTATGCTCGGTTTTGATAAAAGGATGAGATGTATTGTTTTCATGATGATTTGTTGAAGTATATTTCAAATATGCCATGTATATGTGCTATGCATGCTTGTTTTGATATATGAATGTGTAGAAGTATGAGTATATGTGTTGTGATAATGAAAATCCATGTTTGGAGGACTTGTTTGAATAGGCCAAGGCTATATTAAGGATATAAAAATCTGTTTTGTGTTTTGGATAATATGATTTGACTATACTTACGTGTATTCGTCATATGATTGCATGCTCTAATATTTTCAAGCCATAGTGCGAGATGCATGTTGCTAATTGGAATATATGTTTTGGTTTTTACATGTTACATGAGTATGATAAAGTGTATCATCATGTGTCCATGTCTCATGCATTTGGGTCTATGTTTTCAAAATGAAAGGTCAAAGTATGTTTTATCACGACCCCAAATGCTAGGACAGGGAAATACCCTAGTAGAACTCCATGTCCACTTGAGAGTGTTTAAAGTCAAGTGGAGACCCCTGGGTCGATGAAGTACAATCGACGGGTCTCGAATGGTTCCTTATGGAAAGGATACAGAAGCGAGGTTGCACCTAAAGCTAGTGGGTGCCATACAATGAAGGCGAAATAAGCGAACTACTGTAAAAAATATGTTTATGTTATGACGTAGTCACCTCAATCAAGTGGATCGTTGGTTGATGTGGTAACTAACGGGGAACACACGGTACTTAGGGAAGCCGTGAGGTATCCAACCATGTGAATTATGAAATGAACAAAACATTTGAGCTCCATGTTATGATACAATATGGTATGTCATGATATGTTATGTTATGTCATGATATGTTATGATATTATATGAAATGACACGAAATAATGTGATATGATCACAATATGATATGTTATGAAATGATAAGAAATGGCATGATATGTTATGACAAGAACAAGGACCTGAGCTCAAATGATATGAACATATGTTAAGAGTTTAAAAAATGAAAAGATGTCTTATGAAAAAGTCTATGTTGCATATGTCAAAGTTTTACTTCAAAGTACATGTCCGTGCATTCATTTGTGGTTTTCTTTTATGATGAAGTTGAAATAATGTAGTAAATAAGCATGGAATTTAGGAAAGTTGGTCTGAAAATACACTACACATGCTTATTTATTCATTATAATTGAGAGAATGATATCACATGGTCAAAAGAAAAAGATACAGAGTCAATTGGGCCACTATGCACTAAAGGGGCCTCAGTTACTAACACACGCACACTTACACTTAGAAAAAATTAAAACAACTTCAGCTTACACACGACCCTTCCCCTCAAGCTAAGCCACGTTTGTTTTCTCTCAACCCTAACCTTCTACAGACATGAGGAACTGCATGTAACAAGAGGGAGCAACAAACTGGCAGCAATAAGAGAGAGGAAAATCAGTTGATGGCACAGGAGAGGATCGGGAAGGGGAGGTTAAAGGTAGGCCAGGGTGTGCAGTGAAAAAAAAATCACATTACAGGGAGAGTATTGGGAGTAATAGAGAGCTATTGGAAAGAAACCCTTTCCTTCTTTTCCCTTGAGGGTTCATTCTTGCATTTTATTTTTTGAATGTTATCTTGGCTAATTGTTAGTTCAGTTTCTTATACCATCAGTGAGTAATTTCAAAACCTAAGTGAGGGAATCCTTCAATCGGTGGGGTTTCATTGGGGGTTTTTCGATTTCCTTTTCAATTAACTTGTAACAGCCCGCTAGAAATTCATTGGTGCAATTTCTATTGACTTTAGGAATCTCGTGAAAACCCCATAAGATTTTACGAATCGACCAATCGCATATATTTTAGTCTGTCAATATAGTCAATCTCATCACTCACTATGGTGCTAGAAATATAATTTTTATTTAATTGAGATAGTTAGAAGTGTCAGATTGCATTATGGTCTACGCCATTAGACTCAGTGGATTATTTAGGATTTTATGGCGCAATAGCCTATTTTCATAATTCCGGACGAAACGTCTGTTGGAAATTATGAAATTATTTTTAGGGGTAGTTCGAGGTTGAATTTCGGTAAACGATTTTCACTGTCAGTTAATATGAATATTTAAGAATTTTTAGTGTTAAGTTTATGAGTCACTTTTTTGGAGTGAATAGTAACCTTGATAAGCGCACCAATTGCAGTGTTTCAAAATCACAGTGTGGAATGTCCAAATTAGATTAGAGAAATTTTATTTGGACACTTGGCAAGATCTTAGCCACACTTAGTGAATAATATTAGACATTTGGCACCATGAGGAGCGTTTGATGGATTTGAAAGAATCAAGCTGTGAAATCATGCTACTTAAGCAAAACTTTGTTCATCTGCTTAACCAAATTATACCAGACCAAAGAGGTTTTCAATCCTAGTAAAATCCTAAATGGTGGGAATTCAATTGAAAGCCCAAAAGCTTGGTTGAAACCGAAACCGTAAACGGTTTCCCAAACCCTAAAGTTGGCCCCTAAACCCTTTCTAATCCGATTCTAGCATTATGTTTAATCACTTGATTAAATCACTTCCACATGCTATTAATCCTTCAAATTTGTGTTAGAATATCATTATCCAACCTTGCTAACCTTGAAAATTTGATTGGGCCAAGTGATATTGGATTTGGGCTTGATAGCAACCCAAACCCTCTTTAAACCCCAAAATTTAGGCCCATTCGGTTTAGGCCCACAAATTTGGTCACCATAGGATTGCTTCATGGCTAAGTTTTGTACCCCCACTTGGCTGGTCAGATCTTTACAAGAAGGGCCTAGAAGGTTATTGGAATACAAAGCTAAAGGGCCACCTCACTCATTCATTCTTACACTCCACCTTGAGAAAAGATCTTGGACTGATTTTTATGAGAAGAAAAGGCCAACACTCAACCTTGCCTTCAGTCCTATCACTTTCCATAGCTTGTGTAAGAGGCACTCCAGTCCACTTCCCACGAAAAGCAACTCTCCTTTACACTTTTCCTTCATAGAACACAAAAGACACTCTCGGACAGTTTTTCGTACCTCTTTTGAACGCCTGTTTCGAAGCTTTTGTAAGTGTTTTCTCGTAAATTTTCCTTCATGAAAGTTCTTTCTTTTGGAGTCTAGTTTACGTGGATACCTTATTGGTTCCATTTGGATATCATTTGATTGGTAAAAAGTCGTTTATACCCCAGAAAGGTCATTCTGGGCGATAAACTGGAGAGTGTGTTACATTTTGGAGTTTTTGACCAAGCTAATGAATAGATCTTGGTCCGAAATTTTTATGGAGTACTGTTAACATGTGTATATGATTATTGGTTGAGGATTTGTTGGATGATTAAAAGTTTTGGTGAAATATTTTCTTAGGTCTAGAAACTTAGAAACTGGAGGAGGAAAAACAGTTTCTGTTTTGAGAAAGTTTAAATCTTTTATGGTTTAATCTTATTCCAATGGCTTTGATATTTTTATTGGAAGATCCTAAGCATCTTATATACATGTTAGAATATTATTTTGAAGAAATTTAATGTTAGTTTCGAAGATATGAAATTTTATGCAAGGAGGTATTCAGTTTATGTTCTTGGCTAAATTTATGTTTTGGTTGATGTTTAACCATGTGATCTTGATTTTGATACTTGGATCTATTTTAGAACATCTTTTTAAACCATGAGATGTTTGGGTTTGAAGATCACATCTTTATAAGTCATGGATCAAGAGGTTGACCAAAACAAGTTAGAAACAAAATTCTGTTTTGAACTTAGAAGAAAAACCAAAAAGTTCAAGTATGGTTTTAGTGATTTTGATGAATTTTGTTCATGATTCAAAACATGATTATTCTTAGGAATATGTTATGAGTATAGTAGAAGAAAAATTTTGGTTTAATCATGAGTTTTGAGATTTGAAAGAATTACAACAAAAATCAAAGAAAATAGCTTTGTAAGTTTCGGCCATATAGAGTTTTGATGGTTGTGTTTAGTTTTAAATTTTTCTGAATTGATATTTGAATTTAGGACAAAATTTACATAAGGTATGTAAATTTTGGTGATCTTTGGAGTTAGGATGCAAAATCCTTAGGTTAGGGGTAAAATGGTCATTTTTCCACATGTCAAGGGTAAAATGGTAATTTTACTCTAAGTTAATATTTCTCCATATTCTTAATTGTTAGTGATTAAGTTTTAATTTTTAGAAATCACTACTTTCAGTTTCTCATGATCGCACTTGAATTTTGTCTCGAACTGCGAAGATCGAGGTAAATTAGCTTTTAACTTACTATCAGTTTAATGTGTATGAGTGATAAGTAAGGGAACTAAAGTGTATGTATGCATGTTATCATATGTGCCATGCCAAGGCATTGCATATTTATCTGTTACATAGAATTTATTCTGTCATGAATTATTCATCTGTTACACAAGATATTCTGTCACGTATTACTATACATTGCAAGTATGTCATTTTAAGTTAAGTATGCCATTTTTACATGTATTTCATGTCATGTAATATTCACTGTCACATGTTACGCCATGTTAAGAAATGTTGTTTGTTATATGGTATGCCATGTTACGAAATGTTTCATGTTACATGTATCCATGTTATGAAATGTTCTCTGTTACATTTATGCCTTGAAGTATGTCATGTCTATCGTCTTACGTTCATGTAACGTTATGCTACGTTAGGACTTCTGTCTTTCATGTCACGTCACGTTACGAAATATCATGTATGCCAGTTAAGTTATTCATGTCAATCACGACCCTAAGCACTAGGATGAGGTAATATCCTAGTGGAACTCCTTTGTTCACGCTGGAGTGTCTAAATAGGTGTGAAATTCCCTGGGTTGACGAAGAACAGTCAACAGGTTGTGAATGGAGCCTAATTAGCTGGTCACCGGAGCGCGCCAGGCACTAACGCCGATGGTGCCACACATTATGTTACGTGTGTCCACAGCAAGTGTGGCACAAACAAATAAGTCATGGGGTCACAACAATTATGGAGCATGAAATATGGGGCCACAACAACTGTGGAGCATATACTATGTGAGACACAACAATTGTGACACGTAGAATACGTGGGGCCACAACAACTGTGGAGTACGTATTAACGCACTCACAGTTGGTATAGACACATGTGATGTGATGCGGTAATCGGCAGGGACACACGGCTCAAGGGGACATGTGTAGCACCCATATGGTCACTTTAATGATTAAGTCTATTGAATAAGATTCCAAGTTCAAGTCATGTTTCACGTTATGTTATGTTCAAGTTTACGTTCACGCAATCATGGTAATCCCATGAGGCAAGAATATGTTTCAAGTTCATGTTATGTTATGTTCACGTTCACGTTATGTTCCAAGTTCACATTTATGTTATGTCATGCTCAGGTTCAAGTTATGTTCAAGTTCATGTTCAAATTATACATGTTCACGTTCATGTTATGTTTTAAGTTCATGTTATGTTTCAAGTTCACGTTCATGCTATGTTTCAAGTCCATGTTATGTTTCAAGTCACGTTCATGCTGAGCTTCAGTTTCAGTTTAAGTTATGCCAGTTATGTTTTATTGTATGTCAAGTTATGCTATGATTACTTATGATTTGATTATGCATTCACGCTTTTACTACCATGCATGCATCATTAACCTGTGTGGAAGTTTCCTGTTAACTTGCTGAGATTTGTAATCAAATCTCACTGTGGTAGTCCCAACTACCATTCCCCCCGAATGGTAGATCTTATTATAGGATCTGAAGGAGAATTGAGAATCGACCAACTAGAAACGATCGACTAAGCGATGGTGTGACGTAGATGGTAGTACAATAGTTATCTCAGGTTACTACTTGTATTTGTGGAGTTCAATCTCCAGCACTCTTTTGATCACAACCATATGGACTATTGTTGTGATCTCAGTTGTTTAGTACGTCATTATGTATGAAATATGTTTTAAGTATTTGGGATATTTCGGTTTGGTGCATAGTATTGCTGAAGAAAAAATTATCCGCTACGAATATTGCATAATGCTAGATGTATGTTAGGAATATTGCATCTTATATGTCATAAACGGGGGCAGGTAACCTTGTATTGCATGTCTCGACGCTTCAAATGTTCGTCCGATCCCAAGCGGAATTTGGGGGCGTCACATAACTCGTTATCTCTGTAAGTTTTATATCAACTGTGATTCAATGCCGCAATTAGGGTTTTCTACCCCTTCTTGGTCCATCATTGATTAAAGGCATGATGGATGCTTGAGACGTGTAGAACCCTAATCCTAAGTAGCACACTAAATGTTTGGTTTGATAGGAAGTTTATTGAGGTTATTCAGAAATTACCTTGTGAATGCATGCATCATATACATCATCCAAATGCTCTATTCTCGACTAAAAAAGTATTTGAAGGAACTTGTGAAATCTTTAAATTCCCTTGAACCCCATATGTGAAAAGGAGCTCTGAAGCTTAGGTGTTCGACCAAAAGTCCCTTAGAAGTTAATATTTGATTTCTACATTTGATTTCTTTAAAAACCGATTCTCAGTTTCCTTCAGTTAATTAGCTTACATCTATTTGCATCAAATACAATTTTTACAGCTTCATTTCTCTTTGAAAAAAAAAATCAAAATTCATTGGATCACTTAACTTGAGACCCTTGTGCAATCTGGTTCAAAACTATTGCCAAGGACCTGTCACTTGGCTGTTTTCTTGTCACTTTGGATGTTTCTTTAGTAAATACTTCAACCTTTCATTCCAGCTTCATAACATTACAATTTTGGGTCATAAAATGTCTTAATCCCTGTGAAATTGACCTTGGGACTCCCATTGTACAATAAATGGACACCTTCTGCACTTGAGGGCACTTTAACAAGAGAGACAAGTTTTTAGCGTCGTTGCTGAAGATTAAAGGAAATTTACAGAACTGTCATAAACATTGTTGTGATAATGGGTGACTGAGTGTGAACCTCTTCATTCTCTCTTCCTTCTTTTGTTAATTTTGGATAATACTGTCTGTAAGTTTGGTTGTCATTTGCTCACTTTTTGATATTACTATACATCAACCTTGGTGTTAGTCTGGTGGTTTTGTTGGGTATTTGCATGTCTGTTTGTAGTAGAGACCACTCATCTCGATTGGTCAGAACAAAATCTGTGACATATTCTGATTGTGAATCACTTTCATTTGAGTCATCTTCTGAAAATTCTAGTACCATGGCTGAGGAAGAACAAGATGAGAGGAGAATGGGTAATCATAACAGGACACTCTAGGATTATTTGCAACCTATTAGGACTAGCTCACCCTCATGCATTATACAACCTCTAAATGCAAACAACTTCAATTTTAAACCTGGCATGATTCCTTTAATACCTCATTTCCATGGAATGGAGTCTGAGAACCCATATTTGCATATTAAGGAATCTGAGAACCCATGAACAGAACCTATACAGAGGAGATAATTAGACTCAAATTGTTCCCATTTTCTCTAAAAGATAAGGCTAAAACCTGCTTGAATTCATTAAGGCCTAGGTGAATAGGGACATGGCAGGAAATGCAAACTAAGTTCCTTAAAAAATTCTTCCCTATAATAGAACTAATGCATTAAAAAGACAGATTATGAATTTTGCTCAAAAAGACACTAAGACTTTTTATCAGTGTTGGGAAAGATTCAAAGATTTACTTAATGCATGCCCTCACCATGGGTATGAAAACTGGAGAATAATCAGTTTTTTCTATGAGGGTTTGCAACCCAAGATAAGGCCGTTTGTGGAAATAATGTGGTTTTTTAATAAAGAACCCGAGGAAGCTTTTGAGTACTTTGGCTACTTATCTGAAAATGCTTAATCACGAGACATTTCAGATATGTATGATAGGACTAAGCCTATTAAAACCATCACTAGAGGAGGTAAGTATAATTTGAAAGAAGTAGATGATTTGCATGCTAGGTTGTCTATGATTTCTAGAAAGTTAGAGACCATAGATGTTAATAAACTAATGAAGTTCAAGTTGTTCAAAAAATTCTAGACAAATGGAATATCTGTGAAGAGATAGGCATACCACTAGTGATTGCCCTACAATCCCAGCTTTTAAAGAAGTTCTTTTAGATCAAGTTAATGTTGTTAACATGGTTGCAAAACCTTTCGTAGGTCCCTTCTCAAACACCTACAATCCCAATTGGAGGAGCCACCCTAACTTCAATTGCAGGAATGAGTAGACATCTCAGTCCTCATCTCATCCATCTGTGCCTCATCAGTATGCAATAAGTGTGCATCCAGATGTGCAAGGGTCATCCCAATACCCTGCACCTGTAGCTGTGAACCAAAGGAGAAACCTGGAAGAGACTGTCCACCAGATGGCAACCAACCTACAACAGTTCATGCAAGGGAAAGCAACAATAAACAACCAAAATTCTCAAGCAATCAATGACCTCGGAGGATCTTCGACAAGAATCACTTCAACTTTGAGCATTCAAGAGAAAGGGAAATTCCCCGCACAACCACAACCTAATCCTCAAGGTCAAATCCATCAAGTGTTGGAAATGGGGGAGGACTCTCACTAGGCTAGCAGTTTCTCATAAAGAAAAGAATCAGGCTGAGATTCTAGAAGTGTTCAAGCAACTAAGGATCAATACACCCTTACTAGATGCTATTCAACAGATTACAACACTCCTCCCAAATATAAGGACCCTGGATCCCCTACTATTGCCTACATAATTGGGAATTCTAAAATTGGCCATGCTTTACTAGACTTAGGTTCTAGTGTGAATATGTTGCCTTACACTATATATGAGAAATTGGGACTGGGAGAACTGAAATCAAGCTCACTTTGCAACTAGCTAATAGGTCAATAAAAATACCAAATGGGGTGGAAGAGGATGTTCTAGATCAGGTGGATAAGTTATACTATCCAGTAGATTTTATTGTCCTTAATATGCAGCTATCTGTTAACTCTGTTTTCCAAGCTCTTGTAATTTTGGGAAGACCATTTTTTGCTACTTCTAATGCATTAATAAACTGTAGAAGTGGAGTTTTGAAACTGAGTTTTGGTAATATGACTCTAGAGGTGAACATATTTAATCTGTGCAGAGAACCCTAGGAAGTAGAGGAACCTCAAGAAGTCAACCTGTTGGAGAGCATCATTTCAGAATGTTTCCCTCTGATTGCTGAAAATTTTGGAGATGATTTTGAAATGCTAAACTCTACTAACAGACCAATGGCTTTTTTTCATGAAGGAGAGCCAGCAGAATGGATACCCAAAGTGGAACAGCTCAACACAACACTAGCAGCAGAAAGGGAAGTAAAGGAGCTTATCCCAGCATTGGATCTCAAGCCCCTACCAGCAGAACTCAAGTATGCCTTTTTGGGACCTAATAGTACCCTCCCAGTGGTCATATCTTCTCGTCTAACTAATAGACAAGAAGAAGAACTATTGAAGGTCCTAACAAAACATAAAAAGGCCGTAGTCTGGACCTTGGCTAACATTAAGGCTATCAACCCTTTAATTTGCACTCATAAGATTTATTTGGAGGAGGATTCTAAGCCTTCTAGGGAAATACAAAGAAGTCTTAATCCTTCAATGAAGGAAGTATTGACGAATGAAGTCCTCAAGTTACTGGATGTGGGTATAATTTACCCCATCTCTGACAATAAGTGGGTTAGTCCCTTCCAAGTGGTCCCAAAGAAATTTGGATTGACTATGCTAAAGAATGAAAAAGATGAATTAGTACCCCCAAGACTAACCATAGGATGAAGAATGTGCACTGACTATAGGAAGCTTAATGCTTCCACTAGAAAGGATCATTTCCCCTTACCATTCCTTGACCAAGTCTTGGAAAACGTTGCTGGCCATGCCTTCTATTATTTTTTAGATGGGTTCTCAAGCTATTATCAAATTGAAATAGCTCCTGAGAATCAAGTAAAAATTACTTTTACCTGCCCATTTGGGACTTTTGCATTTAGAAGAATGCCCTTTGGGCGTTGTAATGCTCCAGCAACTTTTCAGAGATGCATGCTAAGCATATTCAGTGATTTAATTGAAAACAGCTTAGAGGTATTCATGGATGACTTCTCTATTTTTGGGGGCACCTTTAAGAATTGTCTTACTAACTTGCAAGTTGTTTTGGCTAGGTGTGAAGAGAAGCAATTGCTGCTAAATTGGGAAAAATGCCACTTTATGTCTCAACAGGGTATTGTATTGGGGCACATAGTATCCCCAAGGGGTATTGAGGTGGACAAGTCTAAAATAGACCTAATTTCTAGGCTTCCCACTCCTAAAACTGTGAAGGACATTAGGTCATTTTTAGGACATGTTGGGTTCTATAGGAGATTTATACAAGGGTTTAGCTCCATTTCTAAACCCTTGTGTAAATTGCTTATGCGTGACATATGTAACAGCCCGTTAGAAATTCAATAGTGGAATTTCTGTTGACTTTAGGAATCTCGTGAAAACCCTATAAGTTTTTACGAATCGACCAATCGTATAGGTTTTAGTCTGTCAACATAGTCAGTGTTATCACTCACTATGGGGCTAGAAATATGAGTTTTATTAATTTGAGGTGGTTAGAAGTGTCAAAATGCATTATGGTCTATGCCTTTAGACTCAGTGGATTATTTAGGATTTTATGGCTCAATAAGTTTATTTTCATATTTTCAAATGAAACGACTGTTTGAAACTATGAAATTATTTTTAGGGGCACTTCGAGGTTGAATTTCGGTAAACGATTTTCATTGTAGGTTAATATGAATATTTAGAAATTTTTACTGCTAAGTTTATGATTCACTTTTTCGGAGTGAATAGTAACCTCAGTAAGCGCACCAATTGCAGTGTTTCAAAATCACAGTGTGGAATGTCCAAATTAGATTAGAGAAATTTTATTTGGACACTTGGCAAGGTCTTAGCCACACTTAGTAAATAATATTAGACACTTGGCACCATGAGGAGCGTTTGATGGATTTGAAGGAATCAAGGTGTGAAATCATGCCACTTAAGCAAAACTTTGTTTCATCTGCTCAACCAAATTGTGCCAGATCAAAGAGGGTTTCAATCGTAGTGAAACCCTAAATGGTGGGAATCCAATTGAAAGCCCAAAAGCATTGTTGAAATCGGAACCCTAAACGGTTTCCCCAAAACCGTAAAGTTGGCCTCTAAACATTTTCTAATCCGATTTCTAGCGTTGTGTTTAATCACTTGATTAAATCACTTCCACATGCTATTAATCCTTCAAATTTGTGTTAGAATATCATTATCCAACCTTGTTAACCTTGAAAAATTGGTTGGGCCAAGTGATATTGGATTTTGGCTTGATAGCAACCCAAACCCTCTTTAAACCCCAAACTTTAGGCCCATTAAGGCCCACAAATTTGGTCACCATAGGATTGCTTCATGGCTAAGTTTTGTACCCCCACCTGGCTGGCCAGATCTTTACAAGAAGGGCCTAGACGGTTCTTGAAGTACAAACCTAAATGGCCACCTCACTCTTTCACTCTTACACTCTACCTTGAGAAAAGATCTTGGACTGATTTTTATGAGAAGAAAAGGCCAACACTCAACCTTTCCTTTCAGTCCTATCACTTTCCATAGCTTGTGTAAGAGGCTCTCCAGTCCATTTCCCACGAAAAGCAACTCTCTTTTACACTTTTCCTTCATAGAACACAAAAGACACTCTCGGACAGTTTTTCGTACCCCTTTTGAATGCCTGTTTCGAAGCTTTTGTAAGTGTTTTCTCGCAAAGTTTCCTTCATGAAAGTTGTTTCTTTTGGAGTCTAGTTTACGTGTATATCTTATTCATTCCAATTGGAGATCATTTTATTGGTCAAAAGTTGTTTAGACCCCAGAAAGGTCATTCTGGGCGATAAACTAGAGAGTGTGTTATATTTTGGAGTTTTTGACCAAGCTAATGAATAGATCTTGGTCCAAAATTTTTATGGAGTACTTTTAACATGTGTATATGATTATTTTTTGAGGATTTGTTGCATGATTAAGAGTTTTGGTGAAATATTTTCTTAGGTCTAGAAACTTAGAAACCGGAAGAGGAAAAACAGTTTTTGTTTTGAGAAAGTTTAAATCTTTTATGGTTTAATCTTATTCCAAATGCTTTGATATTTTTATTGGATGATCCTAAACCTCTTATATACATGTTAGAGTGTTATTTTGAATATATTTGATGTTAGTCTTGAAGACATGAAATTTTATGCAATGAGATATTCGGTTAGGCTAAAGTGATGATGTTCTTGGCTAAATTTATGTTTTGGTTGATGTTTAACCATGTGATCTTGATTTTGATGCTTGGATATGTTTTAGAACATCTTTTTAAACCATTTGATGTTTTGGTTTGAAGATCACATCTTTATAAGTCATTGATCAAGAAGTTGATCAAAACAAGTTAGAAACAAAAATCTGTTTTGAACTTAGAAGAGAAACCAAAATGTTCAAGTATGATTTTAGTGATTTTGATGACTTTTGTTAATGATTCAAAGCATTATTATTCTTAGGAATATGTTATGAGTATAGTAGAATAAAAATTTTGGTTTAATCATGAGTTTTGAGATTTGAAAGAATTACAACAAAAATCAAAGGAAATAGCCTTTGTAAGTTTCGGCCCTATAGACTTTTAATGGTTGTATTTAGTTTTAAATTTTTCTGAATTAATATTTGAGTTTAGGACAAAATTTACATAAGGCATGTAAATTTTGGTGATTTTTGGAGTTAGGATGCAAAATCCTTAAGTTAGAGGTAAAATGGTCATTTTCCCACATGCAGAGAGTAAAATGATAATTTTATTCTAAGTTGATATTTTTTCATATTCCTAATTGTTAGTTATTAAGTTCTAATTTTTAGAAATCACTACTTTCAGTTTCTCGTGATCGCACTTGAGTTTTGTCTCGAAGTGCGAAGATCGAGGTAAGTTAGCTTTTAACTTACTATCAGTTTAATGTGTAGAGTGATAAGTAAGGGAACTAAATTTTATGTATGCATGTTTATCTGTTACACATAATTTATTCTGTCATGAATTATTCATCTGTTAAACAAGATATTCTGTCACGTATTGGTATACGTTGATATACATTGCAAGAATGTCATGTTAAGTATGCCATATGTTATATGTATTTCATGTCACATAATATTCACTGTCACATGTTACGCCATGTTAAGAAATGCTGTCTGTTATATGGTATGCTATGTTACGAAATGTTGCATGTTACATGTATGTTATGAAATGTTTTCTATTACATTTATGTTTCAAAGTATGTCGTGTCTGTCGTCTTACTTTCATGTCACGTTACGCGACGTCAGGAGTTCTGTCTTTTATGTCACGTTTATGTCATGTTCATGTTACGTCACGTTACGAAATGTCATGTCTGCCAGTTAAGTTATTCATGTCAATCACGACCCTAAGCGCTAGGATGGGGTAATATCCTAGTGGAACTCCTTTGTTCACGCTGGAGTGTCTAAATAGGTGTGAAATTCCCTAGGTTGACGAAGAACAGTCAACAAGTTGTGAATGGGGCCTAATTAGCTGGTCACCGGAGCGCGCCAGGCACTAACGCCGATGGTGCCAGACATTATGTTACGTGTATACACAGCAAGTGTGGCACAAACAAATAAGTCATGGGGCCACAACAACTGTGGAGCATGAAGTATGGGGCCACAACAACTGTGGAGCAAATACTATATGAGACACAGTAATTGTGACACGTAGAATACGTGGGGCCACAACAACTGTGGAGTACGTATTAACGCACTCACAGTTGGTATAGACACATGTGATGTGATGCGGTAATCGGCAGGGACGCATGGCTCAAGGGGACCTGTGTAGCACCCGTATGGTCACTTTAATGATTATGTCTATTGAATAAGATTCCAAGTTCATGTGTTTTACGTTCAAGTCATGTTTTATGTTATGTTATGTTCAAGTTTACGTTCAAGCAATCATGGTAATCCCATGAGACAAGAATATGTTTGAAGTTCGTGTTATGTTATGTTCACGTTTACGTTATGTTCCAAGTTCACATTTATGTTATGCCATGCTCAGGTTCATGTTATGTTTCAAGTTCATGTTCAAATTATGCATGTTCACGTTCATGTTATGTTTCAAGTCCATGTTATGTTTCAAGTTCACGTTCATGCTATATTTCAAGTCTATGTTATGTTTCAAGTCACGTTAATGCTAAGCTTCAGTTTCAATTTAAGTTATGTCAATTATGTTTTGTTGTATATCAAGTTATGCTATGATTACTTATTATTTGATTATGCATTCACGCTTTTACTACCATGCATGCATCATTAACCTGTGTGGAAGTTTCCTGTTAACTTGCTAAGATTTGTAATCAAATCTCACTGTGGTAGTTCCAACTACTATTCCCCCTGAATGGTAGATCTTATTACAGGATCTGAAGGAGAATCGGGAATTGACCAACTGGAAACGGTCGACTAAGCGACGATGCGACGTAGGTGTTAGTACAGTAGTTACCTCAGATTACTACTTGTATTTGTAGAGTTCAATCTCCAGCACTCTTTTGATCACAACCATTTTGGACTAGTGTTGTGATATCAGTTTTTAGTATGTCATTATGTATGAAGTATGTTTTAAGTATTTGGGATATTTCAGTTTGGTGCATAGTATTGCTAAAGAAAAAAAAATTATCCGCTACGAATATTGCATAATGCTAGATGCATGTTAGGAATATTGCATCTTATATGTCATGACGGGAGCAGGTAACATTGTGTTGCATGTCTCGACGCTTCAAATTTCCGTCCGATCCGAAGCGGAATTTGGGGGCGTCACAAAATAGTTTTTGAGTGGATCACTAAACATCAAAAAGCATTTGACCAACTCAAACACCTACTCACTACAACCTTTTTCATGCAACCTCCTAGTTGGTCCCTTCCCTTTAAGATCATGTGTGATGCTGGTGATTTTGCCATAGGAGCTGTCCTAGGTCAGCGTAGAAACAAGCTTCCTTATGCAATTTATTATGCTAGCAAAACCTTAACTGGAGCCCAAAAGAATTACTTCACAACAGAAAAAGAATTGTTGGCCATTGTTTTTGCTTTGGAAAAATTTAGAGCTTATATCATTGGTTCACCTATGATTATTTTTACTGACCATGCAGCTTTACAATACCTGCTAACAAAAAAATAAGCCAAACCAAGACTGGTCAGATGGGTGTTGCTTTTGCAGGAGTTTAATATTACCATTCAAGACAAGAAGGGGGTGGAGAATGTGGTGGCTGACCACCTATCCAGATTAGTTGTCACTGAATCAGATTTTTCTTTGCTTATCTTTGAATCTTTTCCTGATGAACAAATACTTTCAATTGAAAACATACCTTCGTATGCTGACATTGTTAACTTTTTGGTCACAGGAAAAATACCACCACAATGGACTCCTCAGGATTTGAAAAGGTTTAAGGCAAAGGTTAAATATTTTTTTTATGATGACCCTTACTTGTTTAAGTATTGTTCTGATCAAATAATCCGTAAGTGTGTCCCAAATATTGATATAACCTCTGTACTTTCTGCTTGTTAGACTGAGGCTTGTGGTGGACACTTTTCTACAAAGAAAACAGTGGTCAAAATTGTACAATCTGGTATGTATTGGCCCTATATGTTCAAAGATACTTTTGAATTTTGTAAAAATTGTGAACCATGTTAGAAACTAGGTGGGATAACTAGGAGGAATATGATGCCCTTGCAACCAGTCTTAGTCTTGAAAATTTTTGACTGTTGGGGCCTTGACTTCATGGGGCCATTTCCCCCATCCTTTGGGTATATGTTTATATCCTCGTGGCAGTAGACTATGTCTCTAAATGGGTGGAAGCCATCCCATGCAAAAGAAATGATCACCAAATGGTGCTCAAGTTTATAAAAGATAATATAGTGTCTAGGTTTGGCATGCCCCGAGCCATAATCAGTGACAATGGGACACATTTTTGCAACAAACCATTGAGGTTGGTTGATGCCTTGTGGGCATATAGGACTGCTTATAAGACTATAATTGGTATGTCTTCATATAGGCTGGTCTATGGCAAAGCCTGTCATCTCCCTATGGAACTTGAGCACAAAGCATACTGGACAATGAAAAAGTTTAATCTTTACATTGAAAAAACTGGTTCTTTAAGAAGGTTACAATTGTCTGAGTTAGAAGAACTCAGAAGGGATGCTTATGAGAATTCTAAGCTGACTAAAGAACATATGAAAGCCTTACATGATGGGAGCATACTTAGAAAAAATTTTGAACCAAATAAGCAAGTGTTGCTCTACAATTACGGGCTTCATTTGTTCCCCACTACCGCTACATACCACCGGGTGGTAATGGTAGGACCCCATGTTTTGTGGCCCATGGTCAAACCACTAGCCATGTGGAGACAAGGCTAGACAACCCCAAAACAGCCTCATGGGCATGCCATGGGCCCTGCCTTGACATGCCCAGGATTCCCAAGGAGGCTGGGGACCAAGCCAACCCGTTCAGCATGGCCAGGGCGCGCAGCACACGCAGCCCAGGGCGCCCAGCATGCATGCCCAGTGCGCATGTCCAGCACGCACTCCCAGCTCGCGCGCGGCCCAACACGCCCAGTGCCCCAGTGCCCAGGCACCCTGCTTGGGCCATGCCAGCCATGCCAGCACCCAGACCAGCCCAGGGCCATGTCAGCCACATGCCAACAGCCATGCTAGCCATGCTCATGGCCCATGCCATGGGCCAGCCTAGCCCACCCATGGGCTCATGCATGCCATGGGTCAACTTGGCCCATGCCAACTATGTTATTTTTTATTATTTATTTTTATTTAATTATTTATTTTCCAAGGAACCTATTGGAGATTTCCAAGTTGTAATCCTTATAAATAAGACCATTAGGCTTTGCATTTACATCTTTTGGCAAATTCTCTAGTGGCTAGACTATTTTGTTCTTGAGATAACCATTTGGTGCTAAGGCACTTGGGCTCTTTGGGGTGCAATACGTGAATCCCCTAAGAGAGGATCACACCTTGCAATTCGTTAATAGGTGTGGTTCAATCTATCTTGTTCTTACAACTTGGTGCAATCCATGAATCCAAGTTGTATTTTTCAATATATGAGGTTTATTCAATTCTTGTGCAATTCGTGAATCAAGTATTGAATTATCTTGTTTGTTCTTTGGTTCATTCAAGTACTTAAGTATTATTGCTTTTGCTCTTGAGTGTTCTTCATAGTGTTCTTGGTGTTCTTCATATTTTTGGCTCTTCCAATCCATCCAATCCATAAAAGTCGACCAACACTTGTGTTAGTCAACTTTCCATAAATTGTTTGTTTCATCTTTGTTGCCCTAGCCAAACCCTACTTCCATTTGAATTTGAATTCAAATTTCAGCACTCCTTGCCTAATTTGAATTGTCCTAGCCAAACACTCCACTTGCCTAATTAAGGTTCCTACAATCTAGGAACCCTAATTGACCAAAGTCTTACTTCCCTAGCCACCCAACACTCTTGCCCTAAGTCCAAAACCCTAATCCTAAACCCTAGCCGTCCATCATCATCTTCTCAACACTAAACCCTAAACTCAAGTGGCGTCAACCCTAGTGTTCCCATCTTACCATCTTTGTCACTTACCATAAATTGCTCCATCATCCACATAAGCCCTACCCATCCACCTCAAGGCTCCATAAGGTGATTCTTTCCTTTTAAGAGTCTTGACATCCTCTTACCATATTCAAATTCAAATCCCAAATCCAAGTCCCTTAATTTAAGGAATTACAAATCCTTTTCAATTCCTTAAATCACTCTTCCTAAAATCTCTCTAAGTCAACTATTGACTTATCATCTTAATTCAAATTCAAACTTCCCTCTTCCCTCAAAGATTCATTCCATCTTACAAACTTTCCATATCCATTTCTAAACCAACTAAACCCTAGCCAACAACCTCTAACTCGCCAACCCTAATTCCAGCACACCAATTCGGCAACCCTAGTTGTTCCTTAGCCACCAAACCCTAGCCTCACTCTTCCATATCATTCCCAAACCCTAGCATCATCCTAAACTCCAACCCTAAGCCAACTCTTGCAAATCTCGAAATCCACCTTAGCCACCCCACAAAACCTTAGCTACACTACACCATACCTACCCTAATCACCATCCAAGTGGCCCAAACATCAAGGGCAACCCTTAAGCCATTTTCATTGCATCAAACACCCATAATCATCTCTTAGAACGCTCATATTCCATCATCTTCGTACTTCACTCAAGAACAAGTCTAGCCACCCACATTGATTTGCCTTAGCCTAAATACTTAGCCAACCCAAGTGCATCATCGTTCCATCAGTCAAACACCATCCTTTTGTGGAAAGCCAAGCAAGTTGGCAAGATCACTCGTTCGTCATCTTCACCAAGGCAAGCTCGTGGACCTTAGTGTTAGGGACAAGACCGGGGTCCCTAACAAGTAACACCGCCGTGGCCTCACGATTGCCATGTTAGTTGATAATTAAAAAAAATTGGGAAAACCCATAAACATTACTTATACGGGAGGGAGGGAATTGATTTCATTTTCATTTGAAGAAACTAGAGCCCCAAACCAGGTCAGAGCTGAAGTCTTCGATCCCTCCCACAGTCTTCTCTTGCGGTCTTCGCTTCTGGATTTGAAGTCTATTCTTTCATCTGCATTTTTGGGTAAGACGTCTTCATCTGTTTGTTGTTGGGTTTTAGTTTTCTCTGGGTTGAAAGGTCTTCATCCGCCGTTCTCTCTGGGTTGCTCTTGTCCTTTTTATTTATATGTGAAAAATATGTGCTTAATGGTGGGTATTGAGTTGTTGGGTCTTCTTTGGTTCCGTAATGCAAACAGCAGCAGTAGTAGTAGTAATCGCAGTAGCAGTAGAAGTCAAGCATGTAATAGATGTAGTTTAATATCCAATTTGTCATAGATGTGTACTTTGAAAGGTCGTCTATGACAAGTAATAATAGAAGAGACATATTCTCCATCCAAAGGAAGGTGAGGAGGGTGTGAATGGAAAGGAATCTGACTTTGGGGGAGAGAAGTGAATGCAGTTTGACTGAAGTACATCATACTTACTACTTAGGTATGGTTTGAAACTTGTTTTACAAGTTTTTAGAGCAGATGAAACCTTTGGGGTCCAAGAAACAGGGACCGCTATTCAGATTTGGAGCCTAGCATCTGTAGTCTGCATGAGAATTTATGGCTTTGGGAATCCACTTCAGGAAAAGAACATGAGTGTATATGTATAGCTGGCACGTCTTGGTTAAACAGTACATTACACATGAAACTGTGTGAAAAAGTAGAACTAAGAGCAGCTCTTAACATGAGTGTATACGTATAGCCCGCACTTTTCTATGGATTTTGAGTGAAAAAATAGAACTAAGAGTAGCTCTTAACAGCTCAAACAGTCGTGTAACAAGTAGTGTCTTATGTTAATGGGATGGAGTTTCAGAAGCTACTTTAACTGTAAAGAGGCATTAATTGTTTTCCTACTATATATATCGTTTTGCTCTTTGTTATATTAATGTCCATGGGAAGGTAATATAAAAGCACCAGCCAATAAAAAAAAAAGGAGTTTTCGCTTCATTTCCCATATGGATTTTGATGGCTGGAGCATGCATGGTTTTTCCACTGGATTCGAAATATTATGCAGCCTGTAACTTACATCTTGTTTAAAGGAGGTAGTTCTTATTTGATAATTAATATATTATTGCTGATAGGTCAAAAAACCATTTGATAATCAATATATTATGCTATGAATTGTCCTTTCACTTGGCATTTTAATTGCTTGAATGGAATTTTAGTTGCTTTTGCATGATAGTTTATTTTTTTCCAGCTATAAAATCCCAGTTCCTGAATGTCAATTGGCTGTGTTGATAGTTTATACTAATTTTCAGAATGGGACACGGGAAAGAACAGCCAATTACGCAAACATTATCTAGCTCAAATCCCCCATCCGAGGTATGTATGTTATATGATTTAATATATCAATAACATTGGTATTGTTGAGTAGATATTTATTTCTAAAATACATCAATAACTTTATCTAATAACATGTTAGGCCATACCATCAACTAGTCCAAACATCCCAAATTACATGCCTGGTTACTTTGGACCAGTGCCTACGTGGTCACCGACTTTCCTACCATATCCGGTTGGCAACCAATATCCAATGAACATACAGGTGGTGATAACTGATCAGGATTTTTTCTTAATAAGTTGGCTTCTTTGCACCTATAAAAAAAATAAGTTGGCTTCTTTGTAGGAGTTTAATTGCAGACTTTTTGTGTTTATTGCAGAATGCTGGTTACCCATTTCAACATATCATGAAACCTCCGACTCCTATCAGCAATACAAGCTCTGCCACAAGCAGAATAGTTGGTTCAGAGGATAATAGACCTGATGGTAAGGAAACTGAAGCGCCATGTGGATCTCCAAGAGCTGAAGAATGTACTGAGGATAGATCAAGTCCTACAGAACCTGATGATGGCAGTGCTGATAAATCTCAGAATGTCCAAGTGGATGATGATGATGCAATTGAGGAGCCAAATTCAGGAATGGAGTTTAATTCCTTTGAAGATTTATTAAGTTATTATAAGGAATATGGTAAGAAATGTGGATTTGGGGTGATGACAAAAAGGACAGAGAGGGGAGAAGATGAGTCTATTGGATATGTCACCCTTACTTGTGCCCGCGGTGGGAAGGCCTGGAATAGGACGTTGAATGTTGCCAACCCACGTCCAACAGGGAAAACTGAATGTAAGGCAAAGATTAATGCCTTAAGGCAACATGGTGTGCTTCGGTTGATGACAGTACATAATATCCATAACCATGGCCTCAGTCCAAAGAAATCTTGCTTAATCTGATGTAATAGAGAAGTTAGTGATGCCGTAAAAAGGGTTCTCGATACAAATGATTTGGCTGGCATCCGAACGAATAAGAGTTACGGATCTCTTGTTGTTGGCGTAGGGGGATTCGAGAACCTCCCATTTTTGGAGAAAGATTGTCGTAATTATATTGACAATGCAAGACATTTACAACTTGGCATAGGTGTTGTTGGAGCACTTCGAGATTACTTTTTACGGATGCAGTACAAAAATTCTAGGTTCTTTTATATGATAGATATAGATGATGATGGGAGGTTAAAGAACGTCTTTTGGGCAGACCCCCGTAGTAGAGCAGTGTACCAAGATTTTGATGATGTGGTCACATTCGACACCACATACCTAACGAATCGATATGGGATGCCCTTTGCATCATTTGTTGGTGTAAACCACCATGGACAGTCAATTTTGTTGGGAGCAAGCCTGATTTCCAGTGAGGATACCGAGACCTTTGTGTGGTTATTTGAGAAATGGTTGCAATGCATGGATGGTATCGCTCTGAAGGTTATTATCACTGATCAGGATAGAGTAATGAAAAATGCAATCGCAATTGTTTTCCCAAAAACCCAGTATAGATTTTGTCTTTGGCATATACTAAAGAAAGTCCCCGAGTAGCTTGGCTCATATGGTCTGTACAAAACTGGGATGAAAAATGCATTGATGAAATGTGTATATAACACCCAACTTGTTGATGAGTTTGAGAAATGTTAGGATCAGTTTATTAACACTTACAACTTGCATGAGAATGCGTGGTTGCAAAGCCTATACGTTGAGTGTGAACATTGGGTACCGGCATTTCTGAATGAGTGTTTTTGGGCTGGAATGAGTACAACACAGCGAAGCGAGAGCATGAATGCATTTTTTTATGGTTATGTTCATTCTAGGACAAACTTGAAGGAGTTTGTAGACCAATTTGATAACGCGTTGAAAAAAAAGATTGAGAATGAAAATCTTGCAGACTTCCAATCATTTAATATCACAATCCCCTGCATATCTAGATCTCCGATTGAAAAGAGGTTTCAAGAGCTGTACATGAATGATAAATTTAAGGAAGTTCAGTAGCAAGTCAACAGCATCATTGACTTGAATCTAAAGTTACATAAAAGTGATGGTGCAGTAAAAACATATATGGTAGAGGATGAATTTTGTTTGGAAGATTTCACTAAGCTGGTTACCCATGTTTTGGACTTTAGTGAGGAACATGTAGTTGCAAAGTGCTCTTGTGGATTATTTGAGATGAGGGGGATATTGTGTAGGCATATTTTGGCCGTATTCAAGTGTAACGATATTCAATTTTTGCTAGAAATGTACATTTTAGATTGATTGAGGATGGATATTAAAAGGCGATACACATTAATCCACAGCAACTACGATGGAGGCGTACAACGGGCAGATTCTAAGAGATATTCAAGTCTTTTAAATATCTGTTATCAGATGATTACTCACGCAGCGAGTTCGAGAGAGCATACTGAGGATTCGAGAACTAAGTTATATGCAATGATTGATTTGTATCGTGCCAATCAAGAACCCCTATCGATGACTCAAATTGGTTCCAATGTTGATAGTACGGCAAAGGACACTACGGTCAGTGGTTCTAGGGAAGTACATAGTCCGCGTGTTGTGCGAGGCAAAGGCAGACCTCCATCTCTACAGAGAGCATCCAGGATGGAGATAGACATGCAGAAAGCTAAAGTAAAGACGAAGAAAGCACCAGCAAAGGGGAAGCGTAAACAAGTGATGATATTTTAATATCCACTTTTTATTTATATTTTGTTGACGAAGAAAATAATTTAATGTAATTTTGTTTGTTAAATACTTATTAGCGGGATGGAGGAGATACCCAAGTCATGGATAGAGGAGATACACCGATTGTGGAAGTATGCATGAATTTATTTGACCCTTCTGAGATGATATATTAATAAGTTTATATTTATTACTTTTCCATTATTTGGCTATATATTTAGTATGATTTTCAGCAGGCTGTTCTAGAAAGAGAAAGCGGGGCTATAGACTTTACTAGAACCCAACCCCAAGAAATAGTGATGCAGAGTCAAGAAAGCGTCAGTGGTTCATAACTTTTTTTTCGAGTTTAATACTAATATATATTTACCTGAATAATATATTTTGTTGTTTATTCTTTACAGATGCAATTTGGATTAGATGGATCATAACCGTTGTAATGATGGGTTCCCAATTAAATTTTTTTGTGTATTGAATGTATTGCACGGGTTCTAATCTTTATTGAATGTATTTGAAGGAGGGCTTTGTTGTGACGTTGGATTGGATAAACTTTGTGTATTTGATGGACTTCGTTGTAATGATTGGGTTGGATAAATTTGTTGTGGATTGGATATATTTTATGTATTTGAGGGACTTCGTTGTAATGATTGAGTTGGATTAATTTGTTGTGGATTGGATATATTTTGTGTATTTGAGGGACTTTGTTGTGTATTCATTTATATCCTTTATATGCGCTATTCTCATGGTATCTCTACTTTACTTTTGGTGTAGCACTTCTCACTTTTTTTATGGCAGACTATCATGTAGTGCATATAAAGGATTTGCATGTCATGTTTTCTTAGAAAACTTAGCTTAGTAATGCACTGTCTTATTAGAAGATACATAACAGTTCTGATGGATGAAATTGTTGATGGTTTAGCTAGAAAAAAAGATAGTATCACTTTAGCACTTATGAAAACTTTCATCAGCATTATAACTTGGTTTTAATCTCTTTTTTCTCCCATCTTTAATGGATAAGCAGAGGGTGTAATAGCAGGAGCTAAGGCATCAGTTATTGCTAGTATTGCAACTGCCATTCCAACTGTAAGACTCCTTTCTCATTATTGTCACAGTTTTTTTCAAAGATACAACCATTCTCTAGCAATATGTTTCGTTATAAAAGATACATAAACTACTTGTAAACTGTTTCTCTAGCAAAGATACATACAACCATTCTCTAGCAACCATAAACTGTTTCTCTAGCAAAGATAAACTGCTTGTAAAATATACATAAATTGTTTCAAAGATACATACAACCATTCTCTATCAATCTGTTTTAAAGATACATAAACTGCTTGTAAACTCCCAAGTATTTCATTTTGGGTTGAAATCCTCTCATTTACTCACTCACACAATGCTTTTTATGCAGGTGGCTAGTGCGAGGATGCTGCCTTGGGCAAGGGCCAATCTCAATCACACTGCTCAAGCCCTCATAATCTCCACAGGTTACCATTTGATGGACATGTTTTAAGTCCAATACAAACTTAAAACATGTACAAGTCCAACACAAACTTAAAACAAATGTGCAAGTCCAATACAAACTTAAAACAAATGTACAAGTCCAATACCTAAACATAGAACTAACAACAATCCCAAATTACTTATATAACACTAGGTAAAATACATGTACAAATGCAAAACAGCAATAAATCCAAAGTAGCGTGCCTACTCGCCTTATTTTAGCTTCTTGTGCGTTAAGCACCAGCTCATTTTCCATAACCTCGTCGCTTTTATTGGATAGTATCATCTGCACCCTCTCGAGGCGATCCACTTTCTTACGCACCTCAATCTCCCTCTTTTCAAGAAGCTCGAGTATCTTCTCGACCTCTCTCTTTCTTTAACAGTTCATTCATTCTTTCTTCAACTTGTAGCTCAATCACTTCATTACCATCGAACCACTTGAAAAACTTACAGTATGGTAAGCCCTACTCATTTCATGCATATATTAGAAATGAATGAATTGTACATCATATTAGATTAATATATATATAAAATGTTTTAGGAAACAAATAATGTAGTTACCTGAGTATTATACTTTAAACACCCTAAGAAGGGTCGTCTAGGAGTTTTTGCAATAGTTGACCATTTAAATGTGGTTTCGAGCTCGCAAAAGCCCAATGGTTTTCCCAAAGTACGTTTGGGAAAAGATGAAGAAGATATTGATAAAGATGATGATGACATTCTAAGATGAACCCCCATAAAACAATTGAATAACAGTTGAATAATGATGGAATAAAATTGAATAGCATCAAGTTTTAATTAACTATTTTAATTGCCCCTGCCCTAACATGAAAATATCATGCAACGTGCAAGGTGCAAAATCAGATGCCTTGAATAGTTGGGGTACATCATACAAGTGGGGTACATCATCAGACATGTGCAACCATGTACACAATCAGCTCTCAGCAGTATTTCAATAAGGAATAGAATTCATGTGTAACCATGTATATCATCAAGAAGATTAGCTAAAGTAAAACATCTAATAGTGGTTGAATTTTTGCATTCAATATCTTGTTATGATCATCACCAAATTGCAATGTATATGCACGTTATATACATATCTATACATACATACAAATGTAAGGTGCAAAGATAAATAAAAAAGCAAAAAATTCAAATTGCAAAATATATGTATATGCATTATGCATATACTAATCATTTACACCAAATGAATATATAATAATTATAATGTCCTAGCCAAGATAATAATCATGCAATGAATTTGTTTGGGAACTAATCACTTTTAGGTGATTGCCAATTGATCATGTTTAGAGCCGTTATATGAATGAGTCTTACTTTCCATCGATCATATCATCATCAATGTGAAAATCTAGGATTGATCAACACCTAATTGCTTTACGATTTTAGCAAATTTTACGCTATCAGTTATATGTGGATAATAAAAGCTCCACAATTTGGATTCTATTTATTTCGAACATGCGAAATGATTTGAAGCTATTCAGTATTTTGTTTTGATATGATGTGTCATCTGAAAACCTTGGCATGATGTTCTAATTTTGTATTTGAATGTGATCTGGTATACGGCCCAGCCACGAGTATAATGGTGGTTTATAACCCTACCACGGGGTGAAACATGGTATACGGCCCAACCATGGGTATAATGGTGGTTTATAACCCTACCACGGGGGTGAAATATGGTATTTGTCCCGATGTGATGCTATGAGATGATATGAATATAATGTTTCAGTTTGGATATGCCAAAAGATTTTCTTCTTGGGAACAAGTTTGTTTTTCTGAAAATTTCGCTCTGATGTTTTGTAACAAGTTTTGTTTATACATTCTGAAAGAAAATATGTTGTTTCTGCATTCTGAAAGTAAATGTCTTGTTCTGCATACCGAACTTTATAAATGCTCATGTTTACATGCTAGTATATGTTTTCTGCTTACTGAGTTGTTGATAACTCACCCCTTATCTCCACAATATTTTTTAGATATTTTGATGGTTCAGTTGAGGATCAAGATTACGAGGCATTGGGTGAGATGATTTAAGTATAATGGTTTAAGCATAGGAAGATTTTTATGAGTATTGTTGATTTTTATTAAGAAATTTTATTGTGTTTTGATGACTTGGCATTTTGAAAAATTGGTTATATTGAGGAAATTAGATTGAATCGAATTTTCTATATGATATTGGGAATTTGGAGTCTATTTTTATATTGTTGAAATGTGAGTTTAAGTGTTAGGAAGTAACTCTCCGACCCGTGCGGGACCGGGGCGTTACAACGGGTTAGGGTTCATGCGTGGGGGAAGAAGAGAGGGATGGGATGCGGGGGAAGGGTAGATTAGGGTTAGGGTTAGTGCGAAACAAAGGGATGCAAGGGAAGGGGTTAGGGTTCGTGCGTGGGGGAAGAAGAGAGGGATGGCATGTGAGGGAAGGATAGGGTTGATTAGGGTTCCTACGTGTGCGGGGGAAGGGATTAGGAGGGGAAGAAGAGAGGGATGGAATGCAGGGGAAGGGATTAGGGAGGGAAGAAGAGAATCGAACCAATACATACATACGGCGTCGTTTAGTATTAATGCCACGTAGGCACCGAGGCAGCAACGGGGATAAGTCGCGGTTGCATTTAGCATTTTCGTTTGTTCCCTGGGAAACTCAGAACTCGATGGAGCATTACTTTATAAGTTATGGATGGACGTATAAGTTGTACCTCGATATTACCGAGTCTTCAAAATATTTTGGCATCATATCGTTGGACTCTTGGCATGCATTGATTACACAATTAGCATTTTTACCTTGATATTTGATTTATCATGCTTGTAATTAGATACTGGAAAAGAGAACCTTTTTCTTAAATACTTGATAAGACATGATATGAATCTAAATAACTAATCGATAAATGGAACAAATGACCATGCGGTTGGGTGTGGAGAATCGAGCGAACTGTTACGCCAGATCAAGAGTATAAGGGAAACATCGACAAACACTATGGATAAGAATCATACAACAAACTCTAAGGCAGGATCAAAAGCACAGAGCAGAAAACTTCAAAAAAAAATCCTAGGACTGGAACGGTACGATCCAACAAACTCTTATGCCAAATCAAAATTATAAAGAAAACTGTGAGAATTAGAAACTGTAATGTAAAACCAGAGAAGAAAATAGGAAGAAGGAGAAAAGCATCGAGAGAGTTTGTTGCAAAGACTACTTTATTGTATTTGTATATTCTGCTATTGCAATATGCAGCTCCTTAAGTACACAAAGGAAAAACAACTTTAACCAACTAGGGAATAATCGAATATACAGCAAATCTGTACTGCTGCATAACTAACTCTTCAATTACATAAATGTACATTACAACTCAGCTACAAGAAGGACTTTCTAGTAAATTAATAGTAACATTATTACAAACAGGTGGTGCACTCGAAGGTGGCAGTGTCTGCAGATTAGCTTCTGTGATGTTGTCATGAGCACCTTCTGATCCTTGATGATATTGTGATCTGAGAGTAGTGATGCCATGTTGTGCATGCATCTCTAATACCCCCCCGCAAGATGGAGAATATATATTCATTATTCCCATCTTGGACAAGTGAGAATAAAGGACATGAGAGGGTAGAGACTTGGTGAATATGTCAGCAAGCTGTGAATGGGTGGAAACATGGGCAGTTTTGATGCTCCCTTCTAGAATCTTATCCCTTATTAGGTGACAATCCACTTCTATGTGTTTTGTCCTTTCGTGGAAAACGGGGTTAGCTGCTATATGAAGAGCAGCTTGGTTGTCACAATACATGTCAGCAGCATGAGGGTGAGGAATGGAAAGATCAGAGAAAAGTTGCCTGAGCCAAGTGAATTCAGTGGAAAGAGATGCCATTGCACGATACTCTGCCTCAGCAGAGGATCTTGATACAATTGTTTGTTTCTTTGAGCGCCAAGAGATGAGGGATTTACCCAAGAAGATGCAATAGCCAGTTACAGACTTTCGGGTGTCAGGGCATGAAGCCCAATCTGAGTCACAGTAGCCTTGAAGGTGAATGGAAGAAGTAGATGACAGTAGAATACCCTGACCTGGGGCATTTTTAAGATACCTTAAGACTTTATGAGCTGCAGCAAGGTGAATGGTGGTAGGTTTGTCCATGAATTGGCTGAGAACTTGTGTAGGATAAGAGATATCTGGTCTGGTGAGGGTGAGGTAGAGTAGGCGACCAATAAGTTGTCGATAGGAGGTGGGATCAGCTAAGAAAGTTCCAGTGTTTTTGCTAAGCTTGTGATTTTGGTCCATGGGAAGTTTCAAAGGCTTAGAAGCCAAGTGACCCGAGTCAGCAAGAATATCCAATGTGTATTTTCTTTGGCAAAGATGAATGCCTTTGGGAGATCTAGCAACTTCAATGCCAAGAAAATACCTCAATGGACCAAGGTCCTTTATTTTGAAGTGGTGGTTCAGAAAACCTTTGAGGACAGAAATGGATTTAAAGGAGTTGCTAGCAACTACTATGTCATCTACATAGACAAGTAAAACTGTGAATGTGGCACCATTGATGCAAGTAAAAAGGCTATAATCAGCCTTAGATTGTGTGAAACCAAATTGAATTAAAGAGGTTGAGAATTTATCATACCACTGGCGTGAGGCTTGCTTAAGTCCATAGAGACTTTTAAGCAACCTGCATACTTGGCCTGGTTTCCCTTTGTGATAGCCAGGTGGCTTTTTCATGTAAATCTCCTCTTTAAGTTCTCCATTTAGGAATGCATTGTTGACATCAAATTGGTGAAGATGCCATCCTTTAATTGCAGCTAAGGCAAGAATTGTTCTGACAGTGACAATTTTGACCACTGGTGAAAAGGTTTCATGGTAGTCCAACCCTTCTTGTTGAGTGAACCCTTTGGCCACCAATCTGGCCTTCTTTCTCTCGACAGTGCCATTTGAATGGTACTTAGTTTTGTAGACATACTTGCATGCAATAGGGACTTTACCAGGAGGTAAATCAATAAGAACCCAAGTGTGATTAAGCTCTAATGCATCAAGCTCAGTTTCCATTGCCTTACACCAATCTGGATCTTTGGCAGCTTGTGTGTATGTTTGTGGATCATTGGTGGATGATATGGCAGTAGAAAACAAGGCAAAAGTGGGTGATAAATGTGCATAAGAAATAGAGGATGATAAAGGAAAAGGTATACCTGGTGAGGAAGATGCCATGTCCACAGATGGAGTGGATGAGAATGAAGTGACTTGCTGGCAATGAAAATCCTGAAGATATTGAGGAGCTCGCCTAGATCTGGTTGTCCTTCTAAAAGAAGGGTCATGAGCATGATCTGTATTGAATGGAATGGAAGAGGAGGGGGTAGAGACTAGTGGTTCAGAAGTCATAGGTGATGGAGAGGAAATGTGTGGAGATAGAGGCTGAGTATTAATGGATGTAGGTGAAGAATGAGAGGAGGAAGTATTTGGCAGAATGAGGGAAGAAGGAAGAGATGAAGAATGAGATGACATATGAAAAGGGAAAATGTGCTCATAGAATGTAACATCTCGGGAAATGAAGATTGATTTGGTATTGAGATCAAGTAATTTGTAACCTTTTACCCCAAAGGGGTAACCAAGGAAAGCACACTGCCTACCTCGAGGGTCAAATTTTTTTCTGTTTTGAGAAATGGTAGAGGCAAAACATAGGCATCCTAATATTCTCATATGAGAGTATGTAGGAGATGAATTAAACAAGAGTTCAAAAGGAGTTTTATTGGAGAGCAATGGAGTTGGAACTCGATTGATTATATAAGCTGCAGTAAGGATGCAATCTGTCCAATATTGATTGGGAAGATTAGATTGAAGTTTGAGGGCTCGAGCTATGTTTAAGAGGTGCTGATGTTTCCTCTCAACAATCCCATTTTGTTGGGGGGTTTCTACACAGGTTCTATGATGAATAATGCCTTGCTTATTGAAAAAATCCCTCATTTGAAACTCAATACCATTATCACTTCTAAGTATTTGAACTTTAGTGTGAAACTGAGTTGCTACTAAGTTACAAAATGCTTCAATGCATGATCTGGTATGAGATTTTGCTTTGAGAAGGTAGATCCAAGTACTTCTAGAAAAGTCATCAACAATGGTTAAAAAATATTTGGAACCATCATAAGCTTCAACTGAGTTGGGTCCCCATATATCACAGTGAATAAGTTCAAATATATGTTTGCTTTTATGAGTGCTAATTGGAAATGGAAGCTTATGATGTTTGGCAAGTGGACAAACATGACAAGGGTTGGTAGCAGAAATAGTAAAAACATGATTCTTGATAGAAGGATCTTTGATTACATTCAACTTTGAAATGGGTGTATGCCCCATTCTACAATGCCAAATATCTGAAATGAGGTCAACACTTGCGGAAATAGTTGAAACAGAAATGGTTTTGTGTAAAGAAGCAGAAAAATGATCAATGAGAGCTGTAGATGAAACTGGTGCAGCAAGTAAATGGTAGAGTCCATCTTTCATCTCACCCATGCCAATCGTGGTCCATGACAAAAGGTCCTGAATGAAGCAAAGTTGTGAAAGAAAAATAAAACAGCAGGAAAGAGATGTGGTTAGTTGTTTGGCTGAAATTAAATTGAAATGAAAAGATGGCACACATAACACATTATGTAAAATCAAGGTGTTAGTGATTTGGACAGTGCCAATGTGAGTAACGGGTGCAGTATGTCCATTGGGAAGTTTAACAACAAAGGAAACTTTCGAGGTAATGGATGAAAAGGAGGAGGTGCTACAGATCATGTGATCTGTAGCACCAGTGTCAATAATCCAAGGTGAGTGTGTGACTGTGTGATGTAGAGAAGTGAGACAAAAGGAGGTACCATTCATGGTAGGAGAGTGGGTACAATCTGTTTGGACATGATTGATTGAATGATTGGCAATGGAAACTTCCTTGGGCTGTAATAGAGATAAAAGCTGCTGGTACTGATCCTTGGTAAAATTGAATTTGTTATCTGATGAATCCTCTGCCTCTAGTGAAGTCATGTTAGCTGATGAGAATCCAAGTGGCTTGGCCTTACCATGTAACTTGTGCCCTGGTGGGTAGCCATGCAATTTATAGCATTTGTCTGCTATGTGACCAGTCATGTGACAATGAGCACAAACTGGAGCTTGTGCATTCCCTGCCTTGAAGCAATTGTCGAGAGAATGACCCTGAATTTTACAGTGAGTACAAAATAGCCTGTCACGTTTGGGTTGCTGAGTTGGTTTGGAAAAGGGTTTATATGAGGAATAAGGCTGTCTGACAGCAAGGGCCATGGATTCTGGTGAAGGGATGCTAGAAAGCATGGTATGTTGCATCTCTTGTTGTTGGATCATGGAGAAAATTTTGTTTATTGGAGGCAATGGATCCAGTAGCATAATTTGGTCACGACTGATACTGTAAGAGTCATTTAAGCCCATGAGGAATTGTATGACACAATCCCTCTGGTACCTATCAAGTAACACAGAAAGTTTGCCACATTTGCAATCGGGCATTGGATCATATATAAGGAGTTCATCCCATAGAGTTTTAATTTTGCCAAAATAAACACTAACTGGGTCATTTTCTTGTTGCAAACCTGTTAGAGACTTCTTGAGCTGAAAGATTCGATGCCCATTTTGTTGAGTGAATCGATCTTTGAGCTCATCCCATATTTGCTTAGCATCATCTACTAAGGCAATGCTGGATTTGAGAGTTGGATTGATTGAGTTGTGAAGCCATGACACAACTAAATCATTACATCTTTCCCAGGCTTCATGGAGGGGATCAGTAACTTTCTTTGGTTTGGACAGAGTGCCATTAATAAAACCTAGTTTATTTTTGGCACAGAGAGCTCTGCACATAGCTCTTGACCATGTGGTATAGTTATCTGTGGTAAGGAGGTCAGGGACCAAGGAAAAAGAAGGGTTATCCCCATTATCAAGTCGATAGGGGTTAGTGATATTAGTAAAATCCAGAAAAATGGAATTCTTTGAAGTAGTCATCAAGAGGAAAAGAAAAAGAAAACTCACTCTGTGGCTCTTGATACCATGTGAGAATTAGAAACTGTAATGTAAAACCAGAGAAGAAAATAGGAAGAAGGAGAAAAGCATCGAGAGAGTTTGTTGCAAAGACTACTTTATTGTATTTGTATATTCTGCTATTGCAATATGCAGCTCCTTAAGTACACAAAGGAAAAACAACTTTAACCAACTAGGGAATAATCGAATATACAGCAAATCTGTACTGCTGCATAACTAACTCTTCAATTACATAAATGTACATTACAACTCAGCTACAAGAAGGACTTTCTAGTAAATTAATAGTAACATTATTACAAACAGGTGGTGCACTCGAAGGTGGCAGTGTCTGCAGATTAGCTTCTGTGATGTTGTCATGAGCACCTTCTGATCCTTGATGATATTGTGATCTGAGAGTAGTGATGCCATGTTGTGCATGCATCTCTAATAAAAACATTTCGCAAACCATACTGCTAGGTAATGATCATCAAGCTACAAATTGTAGGAGTCTATGCACTCAACCAAAGAAACAGGAAATAAAACCATGAAAAGCATAAAATCACGTGCACTTTACAGCCTTATAATTTACAGTAGTAGCGTAAATATACATTTTAATTGTATGAGTTATTGTATTTGTTTAGTTCCTCACGTACTCCCCTCGACTTTGCATCAAAATCTCCAAATATATGAGTATCACTCAATAAATATTGAGGTTACTTTATGAGTTTCGTACTCGCATGGTAGTCCCTCTTGTGATGCTGTTCATAGTCGCAATTGATAGTGCAGAATATACAATATACGGTGAGGAGTTTGAAGACCCCTACAGTTATCTAGACTACCTACCTTGACGTTGAGCCAACCTCATTTTTATTTTCTTTTGTTGTCACTTACTGTTATGAGAATTTTTGGTGGTGTGATTTTTTAAGGGCATCCCCATTTTGTATTTTTTTTTTTTTTTTTACAAACATATAGACATTTCATTGATAACCTTCTCTATAACAGAGACATTATACACTGAGGAATTTACTCTATGTTCACAATACAGTCATCCACATTTAAGGCATTCTTCCCTAGTGCATGAGCAACTATATTCCCTTCTCTTTCGATGTGGTCAATAGAACTCACTTCATAGCATTGCATCTTGGCTCTAATATCAGAAATTAACATACCAAAGTAAGTATCATTCTGTGATTGATTCTGCACTGCCATCACAACCTTTTTGGAATCTCCCTCCAGGATAGTTTTCCTCAAGCCTAATTCAATACCAAAAATGGTTGCTTTAAGGGCTGCATACGCTTCTGCTATAAGAGGATCCAGAAATAAGTCTGGTCTCTTTCTGATGGTAGCCAAAATATTTGCTTCTTCATCTCTAACCACCACCCCTATTCCAATTTTACAGTGAGTTCTATCTACCCCAACATCCCAATTAATCTTGTAGAACCCTGGTGGAGGCCTTTCCCAAACTGTAACAACTGAGTTAGAAGGAATTTGGTTGATGGTTACCTTGGTTTCAAGCAGATTGAGTTCCTGCAGTAGTTGCTCAACAAGGAACATCACTGAGTTTGGAGATATTACATTTCCTTTAAAAACAAATTCATTTCTTCTCCACCATATTTTCCATAAAACCACTGCCAATTCAATCATCTCATCCTTATTCAGTTTTTTGAGCATTTCTTCCAAACTTTCCTTCATGCTGCTTTGATTCCTATGACTTTTTTAGATTTTGATTGAGCACTGTCCTAGAACATCATTTGCTGTAGCACACTCCCATGGTATATGTTTAGTTGTTTTTGGTACCTATAGACACATAGGACACATTAGATCATCCAGAATTTTCTTCTTGCTAAGGTTAGCCTTGGTAGGTAAAATGTTAATGCAAACTCTCCAAAGAAAATTCTTGGTAGTTGAAGGTATTGCTAGGTTCCAGATTCTGGTCCATGCTTCTTTATTAGGATTATTTTGTGAAGATTAACCTTTCTGACTATTCTGAAAATCATCTTGTAAGTGATAGGCGCTTCTAACTGAGAAGATACCATTTGTTGTTCCTCTCCACACCATCTGATCTGGGCTATTGCAATGGTTTATAGGGATTTGGCTTATGAGATCAGCCTCTTCCTTGGAGAATATGTCTTTAACCAAATTAAGCTTCCATTCCTTTGTGTCTTCATTTATAAGATCCATCACTTTTGCTTCTGACCCTAAGATTCTCATTTCAAATTGAGGTTTGAAAGAAACAGGTCTTGGCAACCATTTGTCTGACCAAACAGAAACTGATTTCCCATTGCCTATCCTCCAAATGATCCCATTTTGAAGCAGTGGTCTAGCATGTAGCATGCTCCTCCAAGTATAGGAAGGCCTGTTTCCCAGTTTGGCATTAAAAAAATCAGAGTTTGGGAAATATTTACCTCTGAGTACTCTGGATGCAAGAGAGTTTGGAAACTGTAAGACCCTCCACCCTTGCTTTGCTAACATGGCCAAGCTAAAATTTTCAAATTCTCTGAATCCCAGCCACCCTTTGCCCTTTGCTTTTCCCATTTGATTCCAATTTATCCAGTGCAATTTTCTGTCCAACCCCTTATGTCCCCACCAATACCCTCTCATCAACTTATTGAGTTCCATCAGTAATCCTTTAGGGAGTTTGAAAACCATCCCCAACCATGCAGTAAGTTGGTATGGCCTGAATAACTGATTTGAGGAGTATTTCCTTCCCTGCTTGTGGGAGAAATTTCATTTTCCAATTACTAATTTTTTTCCTTCACTCTATCCAGGATTCCATTGAATGTTTTAGCCTTGGATCTATCTACCATTGCTAGCAGTCCTAAATAATTCACAAAGGATTCATAAGTTTTAACCCCTGCAATGCTAGTAATGATATCTCTGGTGGCTAGTCTTGTATTTTTACTGAAAAATATTGATGTCTTTTCTTTGTTCAACCTCTGACCTGAAGCATTTTCATAGAGCCCCAACAAGTGTAACAACCTACTCCATTCAAGAGACGACGAAGCCTTGCAAAACACCAAATTATCATCTGCAAAAAATAGATGATTTATGAAGATCTGTCCTTTAGCCAATGGTATTCCAGTAATCATACTGAGGCTTCTGCATTATCAAGTAATCTACTAAGGGCCTCTGCACATAATATAAAAAGGTAGGGTGATAGTGGATCACCCTGCCTAATTCCTCTTGTAGCTGTAGAAGCTGGTTGAGGACTACCATTAATTTATAAGGAATAGGAAACAGTAATGACACATGTAAGGATAAGATCAATCCATTTTCCTGCAAAACCCATATTCACCAACACAGCCTCAATAAAGCTCCATTCTAATCTATCATAGGCTTTACTCATATCCATCTTCAAGGCCATATACCCCACGGAACCTCCTATCTTACAATGCATTGAATACAATGTTTCAAAAGCAACTAAAACATTGTTTGAAATTAATCTTCCCTTTACAAAGGCACTTTGGGTAGGAGAAATTATGCTTGGTAATATGGACTTTAATCTATTTGCTAAGACCTTGGCTAGGACTTTATAAATGACATTGCATAAGCTTATGGGTCTAAACTCAAAAGTTTTGTTTGGATTTTTGGTTTTGGGAATGAGGACTATGAATGTTTCATTTATATTACTAGGCCAAGCATTTGTATTTAGAGCTAAAAGAACTGCATCACAGATATCTTGACCAACTATATGCCAATGTTGTTGAAAAAAACCTGCAGAGAAGCCATCTGGGCCTGGAGAACTGAGAGGGTTCATATTGAAGATGGCATCTTGCACTTCAAAGTTGGTAAATTCCTTGAGCAGCATCTTATTCATTTCCTCTGAGACTGATATTTGCATGGGAAAAAGGCATTCTGACTGACCAGAAGGAGTTGAAGAAGTGAACAAACTTTTATAATAATCCTGGAAGATCTGATTAATGTTATGTGTAGAGGTATGTGTCTGCCCCTCCCCATCACAAATGCTTCTGATACAATTTGTTTGTCTCCTTTGGGATGCACATGTATGAAAGAATTTAGTATTTTTGTCCTCCTCTTTTAGCCGTTTCTGCTTTGCTCTTTGTTTCCACTTCAAATCTTCTTACTCAAGTCTCATATGCACTACTTTCTGAAGTTCTTGAATTTCCATGTTATGATTGCCCATATTCCTTTCTTGTAGTTCTCTGATCTGAGTCAATTTCCCTTCAATATCCCATCTATTTGCTTTTTCTATTTCTTTGCTCCAATTGACCAGTTTGAATTTGTAGTACTTGTTAAGCCTGTCTGACACAGCCTCGATTGTATTATGATTTATTGAAGTACCAGTCCAAACTTCTGAGACTAAGTCCTTACAACCTACATTGTGACCCCAACTAGCCTCATATCTAAAGATGCTTCTAGCTCTTCTTTCAAATGTGCTTCTATTATTTAATCTTATGAGAATAGGATTATGGTTAGAGCTGCAAACTGCTAAACTAGACACCCTCATATCAGTGAACATACTGAAACTTTGATGGTTCCCAAGGGGCTCTATCTAGTCTTTCCTTAATAAAATGGCTACCCTCTCTAGTATTAACCCAAGTATATATTAATACCTTGATAGCCTAGGTCAAATAAATCAGACTCTTCCATTGCTTGTCTAAAGGATTCCATTTGAGCATAGGGCCTAGAAGACCCTCCTTTCTTCTCATGTTGCTGTAGGATCTCATTAAAGTCTCCTATACATATCCAAGCCCTATTGTCCAAAGGCTTTAACATCCTTAGTAACTGCCAGCTCCCCTCTCTTTGAGCAGTAGCAGGATTGCCATAGAATCCTGTTAATTGCCAACTTTTCCCAACATCATGATCAAAAATATTTACAGAAATATGGTGATTGGTGTAAGACACCAGTTGTACTAGATTGGAAGACTTCCACATCATTGCCATACCACCACTATAACCTCTACTATCCACCACAAAGCTTCTATCAAAGCCCATATTATTTTTTATTCTTTCAATTATTTCCCTCTTACTCTTGGTTTCTATCAAGAAAACTACATTTGGGCACTTTGTCTTCACCAAAAAGTGAAGCTCTCTAACTGTTCGGGTTCCCAAGCCCTCTACAGTTCCAGCTAAGTCACTTCATTGATGCTGGTGGGGCTGCTCAACAGCCTCCACCATCCAATCTTGATTTAAACTCGATTTAGGGTTGAGCTCTTCTCTTTATTTTTTTGATTGGTTATGATTATCACTGCATTCACCTATTAGTGTATCTCTTTTCCTACCCCTTGTCTCCATTTCCAGAGATGGTATCCCTTCCACTTGGCCTTCTCTTGCTCTTCTTTTCCATCCCATTTCTTAATTGAAATAACAGCTGTATTTATGGATTCCATATTGGGTTGGTCAGAGTTAGTAGCTGATTTGGTACTTGAGTACTGATTGTCTTGATCCTCCAGAGAAAGGTCAGTGTGTTCATGGAGTTCCAAATTCTGCTCCTCTTGATATTCTGCCCAATTTGAAGATCCTCAGTGTTCATAACAAACTCCTGCTAGGACCTCATTTCTATCTGGTTGTTTTCTACAGGTTTGGGTAAGACTAAGTCAGATGGTTGAGGAATGTTTGTACCTTGTTCATCCCCCAGAGATGAGATTGTATCTTGGTAGACTCTTAGTTCCCTAATATCACCTTTCTCTGAATGAAATTGAGTTGGAATCCCTTGGTTTTTGTTTCCTCTTCCCCCATATCTTTTGTCTCCTCTTCCAAAAGAATTAACTGATGTAGCTCTTAGCCATTGACCATATTTAGCCTTTTCTATGATCTTTGTATGAGTTCTAGCCCTTGTAATTGCACAGATACGATCTGGATGCTTGAGAATCCCACACTGGAAACATAAAATAGGTAGCCTTTCATATTTGAATTCTATCCATCTTTGATTCCCATCCATCTTTATCATTCTTCCTCTTGGTAATGGTTTTGTGATATCAAAATTCACTTTAATTCTTAGGAATTTTAACCATCCAATACCTTCTCCATCTATATCAACATTTATAACATCATCCACAGTGGCTCCAATACTTTCCCCTCCTTCTATTGTCATTGCTGCAAGAGGCATACCGTGCATTTGAATCCGAAAAGGTTCTTGTGTAAATTTAATCTCATTTGGAGGTGTGTTGCTGTCAAATTCTTGAATACAAATCAAGTATTTGTCAAAAGACCAAGGTCTCCCATTAAGAACACGTTCTATATCCAGCACCTTCTGAAACTCAATTATGAACCTATTATGCCCCACCTCACTGAAAGCTATCCAACCCTCTAGGTTCCATATTTTTATCATGGTCGATTTGAATGCTTCCCTATTTAAACCTTTTTCCATAAGAAGCAAAATTATCAAGCTTCTTTTACCCATCAGTATTGATCTCTTGGTATCTTCTTCTATTAAAGGGATTTCCAATTTTTCTTCCTCTGTGAGATTAAAATCCTCCCACAGTCTCTCTAATTCATCCTCCATGAAGAAATCAGATGACCAACTTTCAATGCTTCTCTTAAACAGAGATGCTTTGTTGAAGAAATTACCCACTGCCTTACCCTACCACGAGGAAAGGACAGTCGCCTTACCCTTCAGAAAGGAAAGGACAAAATGGTTCTCAAGCAGCTAAAAAAGAGACCTCCAGCTAGGTAGAATCATTGAAAGTTGAAGAGTGCGGTTCCCCATTTGTACATTTACTGGTGGATATGCTGTGGTGGTATGACGAAACAATTTCAGCGTCTCTGACTCCCTCAAACACTATTTAACCACGTATAGACCTGCAATGACCTGTTAGACTTTAATAATAGAATGCTTAGTCCATTTTTTATTTTGTTAATAAAATCAGATAAAAATTAAAAATTAAATAAAATATTATTAAAATATATTTTTTTTATATTATTTTTATTTTAAAATTTAAAAAAATTAAATTATTTATTTTATTTTATATAAAAATTTAAAAAAATTATAACGATTAAATGATACAATTCAACTTTTTTAAATTTTAAAATAATAATAATATTAAAAAATAATATTCTAACAATATTTTATCATTTCATTTCAATCCTAATAAAACAACCTTGATTTATGTGTCCGGCATGACTGCTGTCTTATCAGGAAGTAGCGTAAGACCACTTCCAGTTCAGGCCAAACAGTTCAGGATTCCAAATTTTTTGACCTAAACTCTTGGCACAGTTATGGAGGAATTATGAACACCCCTAGCCATATTACTGCGCAACATACATGCCAATAACCCATTAACGGCAGCATTCATGTCGTGTATTTTAACAAAAAATCTTCACAACTTTCTAACACTCCACACTCCACATTATTTTTAATTTTTATTATTTTTTTCTTTTATTAAATATTTATTATATAAATAATAAATAAAAAATTTGAAATAATTTAAAAAGAATAAACTCAAAAAAAATTTTAAAAAAATATTACAAAATTAAAAAATTTAAAAAAATATGAAGTGTAGAGTGTGATGGAAGTTGTGTAGCAATGCTCGTATTTTAAGCGGGACATACTATAAACCACAACATCGTTGTTATTGCCTTTGCACTAGCGAAAGAAGCCATTGAGGCATCTTCACAAACCCACTCTTTAATATCGGCTCTGAGCATTACAATCAAGTGCCACACCATAGACTTCTGTAATTAAAGAAATTTCCATAGACACTATCCACAATTTACAAGAGATTTTCAATGAGATAATTCAGTATTGGCGGGAGAATGAGCAAGGCAGATAAGACACTTCTCCGCATATTTTTAACTAACAGTCGACCTGATTGTAGTTTAATCCAGCTTGGATCAGTTCTCATCTGATTGCTCCAAGCAAGTTGGCACCATCAAGCTTTGCGCCTTCCAAACGCTGAGGAAAAAAATTAACAGTGAATAGAATACAGAGAAATTCCCCAAAGAGGTTTGCTGCGCATCAGCCGGAAGCTGCAGCACACCTCACGGGTATTTTTTTTTTTTTTTTTCACTCATTGCATTGAGTGTGCGGCGGTTTCCGGCTGATACGAATATTTTTTCTTCCCCAAAACATATGGAAGAGGTTCTGAGCAAAGCACATATCCATCAGCAATAAGAATCATCTCACGATAAATAAATTTGCAACCCATATACTGGTTTGCTTCACATACTGTATCTCGAAGATTAACCTGCCGTAAATATGCTCGTTGAAGGTTTGCACCCTTCAAGTTTGCATTACTCAACTTTGCCCCCTGAAACATGTAGTTGATGTGGAAGAATTGGTTAAAAGAGAACATTTTTCATTTTAATTTGTAACATTTTTTAATTGTGTATGACTAATTAATGTTTTCATGCTCAAGTGATTATCATATTCTAAATGAAACAATAGACACATAAGCACATGGCAAACAATATTTCAGGGCATCATACGGACAATGTAAACAAACATGTGCACATAAATATCAACAATGTTGGCTTCAAATACAAAGGCACGCCACAGAAAAACTTGTACAAGTCACTATTGCATTTGGACTGAACTCTCGGAGTCTCTAATCTTCAGACGCTATTTTATTCTGTGTCAAAGGGGCCCATCTCCACCAAGATAGCTGTGCACATCAACAACAATGCCGAATAAAATCCCTCATAACTTAAATTTGCAAAGCCAGTTGGCATTTTGTTTTTCTATTAATGTTTTGAACATGCGAGCTGTAGGTACTGATTTGCCATCACAAAGTATTCATCCCACGTTGCTAGTTACTTAATATTGTCCACCTATAAAATTTTTAAATTGTGCAGTTTCCAATTTAGGAAAGAAAAAAAAAAAAGGTGAAAAGCAGTAGCTAAAAGATTTCCGAGTCCCTGTTTAAATTGTTTTATTCCATGAAAGTCCCTTTAAACCACAGACAAAAGTTTTTCAATTGGAACATAATATAGACACAGATCATAAAAGTAAACCTAGAAAACTGACATGGCTTCAAATAATACGTTAAATCTACTTGACAATCTAACATACCATATCAAGCCAAGTCAGTTTGTTGGTTTACTTTTATGGAATCTCTTTGTGGCTGTAGTAAATGCTTTAGCCACAAAAAGTTTGCATCATAAAATCTCCAAGTTCATGATTTTTTTTTTTTTTTTCCTTGTAATATTGGTTAATCATGGGAAGATAATTTGACAATGCATTGATAAAATGATACCGTTTAGAAAACAGCATAGATTGAATAATATTGCATCAAGAGTATAAGGCAGCTTGTTTTGAGTTGCTTTTAGAGAAAATGCAAAACTTTATTTCTTTATTGTAACTACATTAAGGTATTCTTGTTGGTATAAACTCTACCACAGTATCATTATCAGGATTTGACTACCAAGTCTGATTTGAATTTTACAGTTACGGAAATTAACAAGGATGCACCAAAGTGAAGTTAAAATCATAGAATTTAACAAGAAAACTGCAAGGCTCATTTTTTTCAATGGAAGGACGAGTACGTATGCAATCCAAGATAAATAGGCAAGGCTCATCTTTGGTTGCCAGGATAAACTTTCTTTAGCAACTTCTGATTGATCATTCATGACTGGATTGGGAAAAATAAATGTATCAATGTGGTTGTCAATTCTGATGGACAGGTACAAAACTATGAAAGATAAAAGAGAGTTGATATTGTGAGGTTGTAAGCCCAAAGTTAATTGTGTATTCCATTAATATACTGGATAAAATAAAGAACTCATGCGGATATGTGATGAAAATTTTATCTATTCTTTACATCAAGGTAGCTAAGCCAGAATTTTTTTTCTGCTTAAAAAATGTGCAATGACTTGCAGATAAGGCAAGTTCAGGCATGCAAGCAACATACAAACACACAAGCGGGCAAACATATAATAAAGGGATTGAAGCAAGTCATAAATTGATGGCATCTATGCCAATGACGGGTTTTCCACAAGGCGTATGTTGGAGTCAATAGGACATTGGTTATCTGATTACTTCACACCCCAAGAATAAAATAAGGAAAAAACCATTACCATAAGAATTCTTTCCTAATCCAACGTATAAAATGCTAAACAAACATTTACCTTTAAATTGGCTCCTTCCAGAATAGCATTCTCCAAATTGGCATTAGTAAGGTCCGCATTCTGAGAAGAGATATTAAGAATTCAGAAGTTAAATATCATGCAACTTTGAAGCAAGAATCCCCAAGGGATTGATGTTTTGATCAGGAATCCCAACAATTTAATCAGGTGCACTTGCGGGTCAACAATTTGATCTTATAACAGTGTCCCAGAGCATGACAAACAAACACCCCTTTTCGGAAGAAAAAAAGTAACTCCTGTCCAACTATGAAAACATACAAGATATAAATTTCATAAAAGTTTAACTATATCTTCTCGAAAGGATAAAGGATATTTAACACAGTACAACTTTCTTCCAATACCCTATTGAAAATTTTGAACCATAAGGGACTAAAATATTGTGCATGCATGAAACATGTAGTTGAAGCAGTGTTTTAATTAATTCCTTCAAATTCACAATTTCTCTCGAAACAGGTTCAATCAAATTTGCTTCAAATTAACAATAAGAAACAATAATTATAGCACAAAAATACTTAAACCAAAAAATTAAGCAATGTTATGAAAGTTCTATTTCTCAAGTTTAATCCATCTTGAAGTTTTATTATTAAAGATGCAAGAAGAAAAAATGTTAGTAGCATATAAGCTAACTTTACAAATAAGTGTTACTTGATTTTTTTAAAATAAATTATAGTAATAGCCATTTGTGTCGTCCTGTGTAAAAGCCCAACTAAATACCAGAAAACCATAAAGAGAAACGGAGGACCTCAAGTCCACCACAGCTTAAAGATTTCAGAGATATGGAACCTGGAGGTGTGCAGAACGCAGATCTGCTTCGAAGAAGCTACAATCAACCAAACAAGCGTCTGTAGAATGACAAGATAAACGCTTACTTTGAATCCAATTTTACCTCAGAATGCAAGCTCTCGCTGCTAAAAGTTTTTCTTTTGATAAGTAATCAAAGATTTAATTAAAAAAGAAAAGGCAAAAGTCATGAACCTTGTACACAGGTAGAATATAAGAGAAACACTTAACTAGAAATAGGAAAAGAGACTCCACCCATTTAAATCGATAGAAGCTACCAAAAGGAAGAAACTATTGAAAAAAAACAGTTTCTAACTTCTCCAATGGCCGCTCGCAATCCTCAAAATGTTTAGCATTTCTTTCCCTCCAAATACACCACACAAGACAAATAGGGACCATCTTTCACGCTGTTATAATTTTTGGCCGGACGTATAACCATCTCCAATTGTCAAAGAAGTCTCTCGGTAATAATTTAAAACAAAGAAGACCACGGGCTCTAAGATTTGTTTGCCATTAAATAGAAAAAGATCAAAATAATGAAGCATCATAAATTGTAATAAAAACTAATGAATCATCTTGACCCTAAGAGCTATGGGCGAAATGAATCCGAAGAACTCGGGCACATTACTCCAGCGACAGGATTCCAATTGATTTCTGATTCCAATATTTAAAAAAAATATATTTATTTACGGATCAATTTCTTTATCAACACATTATCTCAATTAGAATGTCAAGTTCTTATCAGTGCAGATGAAAGTGCTAGGCACACTTAAGTGCTAACGACATGTAGAGCCTAAGCGCAAAGCACCAGCGCATGCACAATTGAAGTAAAACATGCATTTTCAAAGAAAGAAGTACAACACAAAACATCAATAAAATACAACAAAAAGATTTAAAAAGCAAGATGGTAATAAGTTTTAGCCTTTAGGCTCAATTTATTTTAGAGTATTATACAACATAAGAACCAAGCAATCATCTATTATATATAATGTAAACATGGTATCTTATATAATGCTCTTGTACTTTACTAAATTAATACATCTTTTATATTTGATATCCTTAATCAAATCAAAGTACAATGTTGGATCAAAATATACAAAAAAAGCCATGACCAAAAAAGCTCACAAGATGAATATATTGACATCTATGCTAACGATGAATTCCCTAATGGGGGCTGAGATCTAAGTTATAGCTCAAACCCGACTTGGGGAAGCGCCCATGGCTTCCCATCATCTAGGCCTCCTTTCAGGCTCCCAGCAGGAGGGGTGCTACTATTGTCATGCCTAGGTATCGAGACCACCTCTGGTTGCCCCCATCCTACTCTTGTTATTCCTTTTTATTCAGAAAGAACAAAAAATATTTCTATGCTAACATCAACAATCACCTATCAACCACATATGGCACCATGGTATGCAAATTCTCTTCAATATCAAATGATTATTCAGGAATATTTGTTCACATCACTTTTGGAATCTTGAACTAATACTCAATGATGTGAATTCAAACTACAAGTATGAAGAATTCAAAGAATTGTTGAGAAAAATGAAGAATTAAAGCAATATTAGATGAGTAGGAATTTCATCCAATGAAAAAAAGAACACGTCCTTCACAATCGATCCCATCTGTTGATTGGCTTAACAGGACACACCCAATGATCTTTTAACTAGACACAAGCCAAATTCATTTTAGTTAGTAAGAGAGCTTAGTCAACAATTGGAACTCCTCTTGCACACATACATCCAGTGTTGATTCAATACATAACCCCACAATTCCTGCAACACCCATTTTTATAAAATTTATGATGACCCATTAATGTTCTAATTGCATCTGCACAATATCCCAAAAGAACAGTCACTATTGGAGCTTCTTATATTCACTCATATGCTATAGATCATGTAGTAGACTCCCAATTGGAGATTCAACGTTATCACTATGTTTCTAAAACAAAGCCCTCGAACAAGGGATCAACTCAAAATGAGTCTGCCCACCTCTTTTAAGTGCAATTCAAGCAAAGAGCCTCTCTGCCGATTTTCAAAATCAGATGTTTTGTGCTCTTTTGATAGTAGCTATGGATCATCTTTTCCCGCTATTGTTTTACATAACAACCTCTCAACAGAGTTCGCATAATCATTGCCTTGCTAGTTATGATGGGGTGATGTTATTTCTTTTCATATTCAAGCTTGCTCACTCATGCAAATCTCACGTTTAGCAGAAAGAATAGCACATGAAAGTAAGTAAAGAAAAAGGGACTCCTTTTATTGACAATGAAAAACTTAAAAGAGGAACATTACTTTTCTTATAAGTAAATGAAAGAAAAAGAGGAAGATGAGCCCAATAATTTAGTGTGGTAAAACTATATTGTTCATATAAAAAATAAAAAAAAACTATATTGTTCATATCAAATTTTATCTATCTTTTGATCGACTTCATCAACCCACATGCCACCTCTTTTCTATTATTAAATACTGGAAATGGGGTTTTCCGGCATTCCTTTAGGTAACTCTTGGCGACATATGGGTGCTCCATTGCAAGAAAGAATGTAGCATTAAGAAAATAACTAATACTACAGCCTCAGCATTGAGCAAAATGAAAATCTAATATAGATTGTCAACTTCGATGCGTACTATCAAACAAGCAAGTATTATTTTTAATGAATGTTTGGATAGTAGATTCAAAGCTAGTGTACCGGGAATATTGTTTTGATCGGTAAAATAGAAAAAACTGGTGTACCAGGTATATTATGCAAACTAGATATGGAGAAGGCTTACGATCATGTGAACTGGGAATTTTTGTGTTATCTACTTGGGAGATGTGGCTTTGGGGAGAGATGGGTTTCTTGTACTAAGCATTGTGTTTCTACAATTGGCTTCTCGGTTTTGGTGAATGGCATCCCAGAGGGTTTCTTCAATATTTCACAGGGATTGAGACAAGGGAACCCACCCCCCTCTCCTTTTCTATTTGTCATTGTCACAGATGCCCTTAGCAAAATGATTGATTCTAACACCCCAACCCAAAATTATTAGAGATGAAATATGGATAATTTTGTTGGGCCTAAATTATGTTTAATGGGCCCTATTGCATAATCCCAAGAACTACAATTTATTGAGGTTGGCTAGAAATTTACTTCAACGCATAGGCCCAAAACTTTATTTTAAGGCCCGTTAAGGTTTGGTGGATAATTTTTATGATACTAATGGGCCAATACTTTTAGAGACCCAATCGAGGTTTATTGGATAATTTTGAATGCACCATAGGCCCAAAAGTTAATTAAATGGATTATGGAAATTTTATTGGGCTCAATAGTTAGGTTAAAGCCCATTTAATATTTATGTACCAAGAGGGCCTATATGTAATTGGCATTAGGACCAAGAATTTATTTTAAAAGCCCAAGAGTATTTATTGGACGTGTTGGGCTCATTTTGAAATTTAAGATGTTCTAGGATTATTGTGACAGCCCATGAAATTATAAGCAAGCCCTGGATTTTAGTTGAACCCATGGGCCAAGCCCATAAAATGGACCCAAACCCTTTGGACACAAGGCCCAGTTTGTCTATAAACTCCAAGCCACTCGCATCTCCATCTTCCACTAGGGTTCAAGGCAGAAGTATATACGCACACATAAGTATACACATTTATGCACAGTTTGACCCCCTCACGTAGAGCAATCCAAGCCGCTGCTAGGGTTGCCATCGACCCACCCTTCCTACCAAGCACAGAGATCACATGGCTAAACCATCATCTTCAACTTAGGGTTGCTCCCACCAGCCACTGCCCAAGGCCCTCCTTATGTACGGTTCCTCCAAAGGTCACGGCAGCCCATGGCCTTCACAAAGCAACGTGCCACTGCCCTCCACTTCCACAAACTGCGAGTCCCATAGATACCAATCCTTTCATGTCACCTCTGCACAGCAACGCCAGCAGAAAACGAGAGCCACGACCAGACGCAACCAAAACCAAGACCATCCATTGTGAAGCCAAGCCAACCACTGTAAGGCAATTGAACATGAGCTACAAAATTGTCTGTTTTATATAACCTAAAACAAAGCACATGCCGCCCCTCATAAACACCATCATGAGCCTCCCCATGCCAATACTCCACCCCTTGCACCTCCCACCATGGTTGCATCGCACGGCACGAAACCCTCTATTTTCCAACCTCAAAACAGAGTGATGACGTTGACCAAGTAAGGCTCTCCAAACCACTGTGACGGACCCACAACTATCATGGGAACCACCGCCACAAAAGCTAGCACCACCTCCGGCCACACAGGAAAAGAGCCCTCGGTTCCTCTCCCTACCTCTCAAATAATCTCTCTCTACCTCTCGGTTTTCTCTCTCACTAGCCCATCACGACTCTCTCTCTCTCTCCTATCTTCTTCCCCTAACCAACACACACAGCTGCCCAGCCACACAATGCCTCTCAATTGTGACCCACTCAATAAGGCCCTGTCCATTTCTTTCAAATGGAAAAAGGAGTTTATCTAAAACATAGGACTTTTTTGGTTTAGGGGCCATTTATATCTAGATGGCTAATTAGTAAAAGTTACTAGTGTTGTTTAACCATCGATAAATTTTAGAATTTAATCGTGTAATTAGTTGGAGAAATTATGTGGAGAACAATGATTTCGGGGAGCGATGACATTCTAGGGTTATGATAATTTTAGGTTTTTAGGAAATATAAGTTATTTTAATATTTTAGGTTTTAATTACGAAGTACGTGTTTAATTATAAATTTAGGTAATTAGCTTCGCCCCAAAAATATTTGATTAAATTAGATAAGTAGCATGATCATACCTTACAGGTATATACGGTAAACGGCATGTCTTTTATAAAATGTATTATGCATGTATGCTCTCCATTGAAAGCTCCTTTTCATGTACCCAAGTCATGAAGGATATGATTTTTGACTATCATGATAGATTTATAAATGAATTATTTTATGCATAAGTTTCATGTTAGTTGCACAACACATGCATCAAGAATTTTATAAAAAGCCAAGATTTTATGTGAAGAGTTATTCATCAAAATATTTATGAAAAGTCATGATTTTATGTGAAAGTTATGCATCAAAATACTTATGAAAAGTCATGATTTTATGTGAATAGATATGCATCAAATTATTTATAATGGTCATATTTTATGTGAGAAAACATGTATGATGACATTTTAAGAAAGATCACGATTTCATTTGAAATCTATGATATGATAAGGCACAATTTCATTTGAAATTTGACTATCATATGATAACACAAGATATGATAGTGTGTGTATGTACGATTATGAAGTATGATTGTTAGGATACATAATGACCTATGTTATGATATGAAGATGGTACTATATGTTTAAGGGCATATTGCATTGTCATGATGTACACGCGCACCTAATGTGTCTTCCTTATGTATGGATTCCACAACCTGCCAGTACGGCGGAATCAGAATCTACTAAGATTCGCTAACCGTAGCTCATGAGGGTCAACAGTAGATACCGACCTATGACATGTTAAAGACAAGTTTGGGCATTTCATGCACATTTCAGGTTCATGTTCATGTTACTTACGTATGTACCTATGTTATGCATGTTTTCCGAGAAACATTATGTTATATTATGTTTACTATATGATGTGTTGCTTGTTGAGTACTCGACTCATTTTTGTATGTTTTTATGTTTTAACCACCCTAGGTGATGGGTCTTTATGAGCATGGAGCTGCAGGATAGGACTTGGCCTAGGGAAGCGAGGTAGAAGCCCAGACAGTTTATGACATGCTCAGTTTCATGATTTTAGTTTAATAAGTTATTTTTGATAAGCACATGAGACTTGATTGATTTTAATAAGTGCTTCCACATACTCTCTTTTGATTTAAAATATTTTAATAAAGATTGATTTTATTTATTTATGGAATCTTTTTTATATGGCACTTCGATAAGAAGAAAATTTTTTTAGTCAAGATTAGAAGCACACAAGATTCCCTAGGTTTCTAAAAAATGGCATCATTCTTAACCCTGGGGGAACAGGGTGTTACATTGATGCTGCTGTTGGTGGTGGTTTCTTATCAGGTTCTTGGTGGGGATGTTCTTATTTCTAACCTTCTTTTCCCACAAGATACTCTGCTCCCTTGTGAGCTGGATTAGGGGTCATATTCAATATTTGAGGGCACTCTTACGTTGTTTCAAAGCAGTTTTGGGTTGGAAGGTGAAAATTTTGAAGTTTGAAATGGTAATTGTGGGTCCTTTTTTTTTTTTTGATAAGTAAGATAAGTATTATTAACAAAAAGGCAACAACTGCCAGTTACAAAAATGTATGCCCTATTTACAAAGGCATGTTAGAAATTAGGAAATCATGAAATTCCATGCCATTAAAGTCCACAGCAATGGCCCAAGTACAAAGAGTCCTAAAAAAGAAAATTTTTAGTTCTTCCATCGATCTCTCATTGTCTTCAAATGTCCTCTCATTTCGCTCTTGCCATAGGCACCACATGATACAAATAGGAATCATCTTCCAAATCTCTTTGATTTGATGCACACCTCGAATAAATGTCCAACACGCCAATATTTCCACCACGGATTCCGGCATAACCCAAGCGAGATCCATCCTTTGAAATACCTCATTCCAGAGCGTCCTAGCTACCTCACAATGCAAGAGTAAATGATTTACCGCCTCACCTCCTCCTTTACACATACAACACCAGTCTACGATAATTATCCTCTTCTTTCTCAGATTATCTGTAGTAAGAATCTTGCCTAATGCCGCTGTCCACACAAAGAAAGAAGCTTTTGGAGGGGCCTTGTGTCGCCAGAGCCTTTTCCAGGGAAACTGTGCCCCTGGCGCTTGTGTAAGGACCTTATAATAGGAACGAACAGTGAAAACCCTTTTTCCTGCAGGAATCCACCAGAGGCTATCCTCATGCTGGGTATTAGGACTAAAAGAGTATAGATAACTATAAAATTCTGCAAAAATCTCCATCTCCCAATCCTGTGCCGCCCGGTTGAAATTGATATTCCAGTGGATACCCCTTTTTGAAATTCCCATGACCTCCGCCACTGTAGCTTCTTTGGCACTTGCTATCTGGAAGAGAATAGGAAACAACTCTTTGAGGGCACTGTTACCACACCATGTATCCTTCCAAAATCTGATCCTAGCACCTGACCCCACCTGAAATCTCGTGTGTCGATAAAAAACCTCCCACCCTTTTCTAATATACTTCCATAGCCCCCTTCCATGTGCCCCTCTAACTTCTCTAGTACACCAACCTTCCCCTAAACCATCATATTTATTTTCTATCACAATTCTCCATAGGGCTTCTGGCTCCTTGGTATATCTCCACAACCATTTACCAAGTAACGCCCGATTAAACAGCCGCATATTTCTGATACCCAAACCACCATTGGAGATAGGATGGCATACCTTCTCCCATTTGACCAGATGAAGTTTAAACTCGTCTCCCGTTCCACCCCACAGAAAATCTCTCTGTAACTTCTCAAGACGCCTCGCCACACTTGCCGGAATAGGGAATAAAGATAAGAAATAAGTAGGTAGATTAGAAAGTGTGCTTTTAATCAAAGTAATCCGACCCCCTTTTGTCAAGTACATTCTCTTCCACCCTGCCAGTTTCCTTTCTATTTTTTCAATTACTGTGTCCCAAATCGAGCTTGCCCTCGGAGCTATACCCAAAGGTAATCCCAGGTAAGTCATAGGAAGAGACTTTATCTTACAACCCAACGTGTCAGCCAACTCCCTAATATTCTGAACCTCTCCAATCGGTACCATCTCAGATTTATCATAGTTCACTTTTAGCATATTAGAAGGAAACTTTCTTTGGGGGAAACTTTTATGGTGAAGGCTATTTGGGATGGTGTTCTCGAAATAGTTTCTCGGGCTTTTCTTTGGGGAGGAATTGGGGATGAAGCGAAGTTCCATCTTGTTAGTTGGGACAAGGTTGCTCTTCGATTGTTTGTGGGGGTTTGAAGGTTCGAAACTTGAGGACCTTTTTTTTTTTTTTTTTTTATAAGTACAAATATTATATATATATATATATATATATATATATCAAAAGAAGTAACCAAGTACACTGAATGTATACAAGAGAACACCATGCCCATAATAGAAAACCCCTAATAACCCAAAAAGCCCGTGAAAAACAACCCAAAATACACCAAGCCCAAGCCCAACCCCTTGCTTCCCGTAGAACTAAAACTCTACCCAAAAACCCCACTCCAACCAAGACCTTTAATAAGGCTCTCCTTGGAAATTGGTTGTGGAGGTACCATGCAGAGGCAACTTTGTGGAGGGTGGTTCTTGAATCCAAGCATGGAAGTGCATTTTTTTTTTTTTTTTGGGGAGGGGGAGGTGGTTTTTTAATAAATTTAGGGGTTCGTATGGAGTAGGTTTGTGGGAAACTTAATAGAAAAGGGGTGGGGGGAGGGGGTTCTAAGTTGGGAGGAGCTCTAGTATTTGTTTTCTGCATGATGTATGGTGTGGTGATAGGGCCCTTAAGAGTGCTTTTTCCATTTTCTTCCTGTTGGCAAGTAATAAGGAGGCTATGGTGGATTGTTCCAATGGCTCAATCTCATGGAATGTTTGCTTGATTAGATTGGCACAAGCTTGGGAACTTGATAGCATTGCTGATTTTTTCAGTTTGTTGTATGCACGGAATTATGCATACGAAGGTTTGGTTTCCAATGGAAAGAAGTTTTCAGTTTGATCTTTTCATTAGGCTCTTTCGGGTCATCATAGTAACCACTTTCCTTGGAAGTTCCCCCCAAGATTGCTTTCTTTGGTTGGACTGCATCCCTTGGAAAAATTCTTACCATTGACAACTTGATGAAACGCAATCTTATAATTATGGATTAGTGTTATTTATATAAGAAAAATGGGGAAACTGGGGATAATCTATTGTTACATTGTGAGGTGGGCAGGTCTTTGTGTAACACAAAATATTGAGGTTTCTAATTTAGGAAAATTAGGGTTACATTTATAATTAGGATTTCTATTTGTAGAATTAATAAGGTTTAGGCTTGAAATTAGCCTTTAAGCCCATGTGCATTGTTTGCAGGGCTGAACATTTAAGCTATGGTTCCAAGCCGGCCCGAATTTTCGACCTAACCCGACCCGACCCAACCCGACCCGAATTAACCAACCCAAAACACAAAACAGATAAATGCTTCCGCTTCCATTTTGTTCCGTTTAAAACGGTTCGGTATGGGGTAATTCCCCGATACTCGGAATACAATTTGGCTGCGGGGAGTGGGGGCTCCACCACCTCTTGTTCTTCTAATTTTTTTTTTTTTTAAGTGGGGCCCTCTGCCATACACGACTATCGTTTATTTGTGGACCACATCACATCTTTATTTACTTTCTGTTCATTTTATTTTCTGCAGTTTTTTTTTTTCTTTTTAAGTATTATTGAAACTCGACAACTATTCCATTGCCCCCAAGGAATTTAATAAACCTAACATTTTGCTTAAAAAAATAATAAAATAATAATGATCTCATTTCAGTAATCATATTTCATTCTTATATTAGAGTAATAATATCCGTAAAACTTTTTATATAACTATATTTTAAATTGAAGATATTTTTATAAATTAATTTTATTTTTATAAATTATTTTATAAAATTTCATTTAATTTAAAATATAATTGGGTAAATAATTATTTTAATTACATTGAAATTCAGAAACAAACAGATTCTCCAAATTAGTGCACGATCACAACCTCATGTACAAAATCACAAAAGAGCATTGGAAGAGACCATTTCAAATTTTTTATATAGAATGGTAATCAAATTTTTCTAGTATATATATAAATCATTAAATAAAAATAAAAAATCAGGTCGAAATACCCGTTTCTTCTGGAAAAACTTTTAGGGTCGGCTAATCAGCTAATCGTCTGCACGTCCAAACGGGATACCCCTAGGTTGGATCGGGTCAAAAGGGTAGTTTTCAGGTCGGGCCATGTTAGGTGAACAGTCCTAATTGTTTGAGGACCTAATAGTGTAGAGATTAAGCCCAAACCTACCAAGCTCATTAGCCCAGGCCCATTAGGCCCGTGTATTTAATACACCCAAGTATTATCCTTGCCAAGCCCATAGATAGCTCATGAAATTCAGTCCACATATTCATACCCAAAACCTACTTGCCTTACACTTCTAGTTGTATGCACAAGTCTAGTCCTACTCCAAGTACAAGACCTATGGTAACACAAGTCTCCCTTCACCCAAAGACCCCAACTCCTACGGCAACAATGACTCCAAATCACATTCAAACAGTCCACTAAACAATACTAGGGCTGTCACACCCTTTCGACTCTACACCCTCCAAACTCTTTATTTATACACCCCATATGAGAGCCTACATCCAATTACATGAACTCCAAGCATGCCCCCCTCCAAGGCCACGAAATTCTATATACATTTTGTGTCAAAACTGAAAACTCTAAGCCCCATAACCGTTGCTACAACACTCACACCGTAACAAGAAATCACTTAGCCAAGACGTGTACTCCAACTCAACCCTTTGATCAAGCTGTTCCTTTCGGTAACTCTCTCTCTTTCACACACACACATTTATGACATGTATGCTAGATTTCTGCCATGAGATCATTGAAATTAGTAAAATTCGGATTTCATATAGCGCTAGTAAATACACATGTTAGAATTAGGTTTTATGGCATTAGAATGCATGTTTATTCACAGGATTGGACAAATATACATATAAGATGATTAATTGGATGAACTCATATGCATGTTTTTCAAGAAAACCCTAAGTTCATATAATATTTGCTATATGACGTATTGCTTATTGAGTATTTGACTTATATTTATGAGTTTCAAATGTTTTAACCACCCTAGGTTAAGCTCAACGTGAGAGTAACGCTTCAAGACAGGACTTTACTCAAGGAGACGGGGAAGAGGCCTAGATTGTTATGGAGATTTTTTATTTATGCTTTCATTTATTAATAAATTGTTTTGTTAAGCATAAGACTCCGAACTATTTTATTAAGTCCTTCTGTAGACCCTTTTAAATTTACATTATTTTAATGAATGATGATTTTGATTTATTTAAATTTATGGAATTCTTTATACAAGGCTTCAAAGTATTGTTTTAAAGGTTAGTAGGTGCCTTGGATTTCTAAACTTGGCATTATTCTTAATCCTAGGGGGACGAGGTTTACATCTTTGTGGGATGATATCTTCAACCATATGGGCATGGCATGGATAATGAGACTATGTATGCTATGCTGATATTGATTGTTGATTGTTGTTAGAATGGATGACATCTCATGAAAATCACACGTAGGGGTGTAAATCGGTCTGTTCCGGTGATGTCCATCATTTTCCCTGGACCGGACCGAACTTCCATAAGAACCGGACTGGTCTGGTCCGGCCTAATTATTTTATTATTTTTTCATCTTTTTTTTTAAAATAAATTAATAAAAAAAATTATTTAAATTACTAAATTAAAATTAAGTAAATTATTAATGTGGATTATGTAAGTAACTCATTAAAAAAATGTTTTACTGTAATGAAATTTATAATGTTGATACTTAGTACTTACTAACTTTACTCTTTAATATGAATAATTATTAATTGTTGGAATGGAGACTAGTTTTGGAGCTGAAAAATCAAGAAACAGTAAATTCGCTCGAGTGTCGCTTGACCTAGCGCTCAAGCAAAACTCTAACCATAAGTTCGCTCGAGATGCACTCAACAATGGGCTCGAGCAAAGCTCAACCCGTGAGTTCGCTCAAGTCTCGCGTGACAGTTGGCTCAAACGAGACACAAACCCCAGTGTTCGCTCAAACCATGCTCAACACCCCGCTCGAGTCAATGTTAATGAATATCAAATAATTTCATTGTACATAGATTATTCATATTTGCTTGCAACTTAGGTATTTAAAAAAAATTACCTTATTATTTTAATTAAGTATAAATAGTCGAGTATGTATGAATGTATGATATATTAACTATTCACATATATTGACATAAATTATCACATGATTTATGATTTATTATTAATTGATAGTACATATTATTTTATATTTTATATGGTCAATGATAATAAATTATATGAAAATTACATCATTAACTTATATAATTACCATATAAAAATAATATATTAAATTATTAAAAATATATATAGGGGTTCGGTCCAATTCGGTCTGGTTCGATTCAAAATTTGTAGATCCCGGGACCAGACCAAATGTCATCAATCCACATATTTTGGGACAATTCGGTTCGGTCCAGTCGGTTTTGCCAGTCCAGACCGAATTACTTACAGCCCTAATCACATGCATGCCATGTAATGTAGATCTTGTTATGCCAAGTCTATGCTATACTATGCTATGTTGCGTAAGACGCATAATAATATGTCATGTAAATTCATAAAGTCAAACATGTTTACATGCATTATGGAAGTTAATAAGAAAACACATGAATGACAAGCAAACTTTAAGGTTGGCCTTATATTATGAGTGGATGTGCAAGCTACAGACTCAAACATGGTCCACCACATGTAAGCTATGATGTTTTGTGGTGACATGGACCCAAGCGTATCTCACCACAAGTTATGATATACGTGTCACGGACTCAAGCGCGGTTCACCATATGTTATGTGATAACACGGACTCAAGTGTGTTTCACTACATATTATGATACATTATACAGTGTCACGGACCCAAGTGTGGTTCACCCCATGTTATGATATGATATATGGTCAACGACAATTGGATCAATGCACACATATAATTATGGCCACTAAATAAGTGAAAGACAAGATGAATAAGTTATGTACAATTGATAGGAAATGCATGGAGTCAGTCACGCATGCATCATGTTTCATGAATTTCCATGATTATGTTCATTCTGCATATGTTACAATACATTAAAGTTTTCTAAATTAAGCCTAATGTTTAAGCTAAGTTAAGTTTACAGTATGATGTGCTATTAATGAGTCTTCGACTCATTTGTTTCTGTTTTTATGTTTTAAGGTAGGTTTGGATAGTAAGATGATGAAAGTTTAAAATATTATTTTTTTAATATTATTATTGTTTTGGGATTTGAAAAAGTTGAATTGCTTATTATATTTTGTGTAGGAATTTGAAAAAGTTGCAATCATGAGATGAGATTAAATGAGAATTTTGTGTTTCATCCCACTTGCCAAACATACCCTAATGTCCCATATATTGATTGCAAGGATGCAGAGTTGGAAGGCAAGGAGTAGATTAATTATAGAGACTTAGACCTGAATAGGTGATATTTTCATTAGGACTTAGTTTATGATTCAGACAATTGAATAATGATCACCACATAGAACTAGTTTATGCCATTTTCATTATGTTTCAGCTTTTATATTACGAAAGACTGTCATGCTAAGTTTGATGATTCAATAAATGAGGTATTTTCATAATTTCAAATCTCTTTCCAGGCATTATGCTATGAATGTACGTGACAAACCTAGCCTATGGGAAGGGTTGTTACAAATGGGCATAGTTTTCATAATTTGGTTCTCTTTCTAATGCCTAGTGCTTGATAGGTGTATTCCATGTATTCTTCCTGTGTACTTGGACTATACTTACTGTTTTTCTATTAATAAAACTTTATCATTACCTACCAAAAAAATATTTGAAAACTGAAAAGAAAAATTACCTTGGAGATTAGCACTTTGAAGATTAGCTCCAGCTAATAAAGCTCCATGAAGATTTGCCCCAGTAAATTCACACCTTCCCTAGGCAATAAAAAAACATTATGAGGGCCATTTATAAAATATGATCTAGATGAAAAAGACTGCTTCAGTATCTTACTCACGCAAAGTAGCATTGTGAAAGATGGAGCCCTCAGCATCCACATCCTACGACAATCAGATACAAATGTTAAATTGGTGAAATAAAGGGACTACACATGTTGAAAACAAAAACAAAAGGAAAAAACAAAAACAAAAGGCACAAATCATAACCTATTGTTAAGGCTCTTGAGAACAAAAACAGATAATAGTAGCGAGCTCTCATCACAAGACAGGATGCAATTTAGCATTAAAATGGAACCTACCCGGAACTTAGCACATTGAAGGTTAGCACGCGAGAAGAACACATTTCTAAGACATGCATAGCTGAAATCCACAAATGACAGGTCCTGCAAATATGCCAAAGAGACTTTCAGACAGAACAGTAACTCACAAATACTTTTCTTGAAACTTTCACCGCCATATAGAAAATTCTTGATGGGGCAGATTAAACAGCATTAAAGTTAGCAGTAGCACGCCTCCATTGAGTACATGACAGTAAAGCATTTACCTACTTGTGTTGTAAGTACTACAACATTAACAAACACAATTTAGATTTTAGAATCAATTAATGATTCATCTTTCATAATCTTTATTTACATTAACATACATTTTCTTATATTATTTGCTAAAATGACATCTATAAGTTTATTGTTACAGCCAACCATAAGCTCAATAGTAGAAAATTGCAATTAACCAAATGTTTTTGGTGCTAAAAAGATGGAGTGATAATCATTAATTTTGGTTGCACTCAGTAGGTGCATAACTCTTCTCTCTTCTCTCTTCTCTCTTCTCTCTTCTCTCTTCTCTCTCCTCTCTTCTCTCTCTCTCTCCCATACGGCTATTTCTGGTGATTCTTGCTAGAAATAACCACTTTTTTGTACCTTTGTTTCTCACCAATATGGTTTTTAAGCTCATTTTGGTCTCAAAATACGTTTTTTTGCCCAATGGGAGTGACAGGTCCTCTGTTTAATGAAACCAAATTGTTTGTTTTTGAAATATAGATGGAGGTTTCAGTGATAAATGAGCCCCATAGCTATTCAGTGATAACTGATATCAAATGAAAAGTCTATTTAAACCAAAGTATTTATCATCTACCATGTCAAATTCTATTTAAACCAAATTCTGCAAAGAAAACTTTGTACAATGTCAGAAGTCAAACAAAATCCCAGCAGGTGGAAACAAACAAGTGTTTTAACATGAAATTTTTAAAGTGCCCCGTAAAAGGAAGAGTTACCAGTTTTGAAAGATTAAGACCAGAAAGATTAACCCCTCGAAATCTGACTCTCTCAGACTGTATACACTTGATTATATCAGTACGTGTCAATTCAGTATTGAACTCATCATCTTCCTTCTTCCTCTTGTTTAAAACAGCATTAATCCCATCTATTAGTCCCTGAAAGATTTTAAAATTTCATATTCAGTGGAATGACATTGAGAAAACACCACGTAAGTCGACAAGAAAAAAAGGACACAACTGACTAGATTAAAGTATGGCATACAAGTAGCTGATAGTACTCTGCCTCCCGCAGTAGCTCCAAATATTCAGAGTCTGTTAGCATGGGAACAATGCCATCCCTTAACCAATTGAGAATATGCCGAAAATGCTTTCCATCTCTATCAACAAAAACATATCCCTGCAAAAAACCAATATGACATATAGAATTTAAAAAAAAAAACAAATAACCAAACAGAAAAAGAGCAATGCATAGTTTGATTTCATAAACAACTCTCACCTCCATGAGCAGAAACAGGAAACTCTAGATGCTTGGAAAAGTAGCATCAATATATAGTATGCACAAAAAAATAATGAAAACTATGCATCCACACACTGGTATGTGTAACACCCCACTTAAAAATACCGTAGGATTTGGTCTTAGCACCCTTAATCCTAGCTAGTATAGTTGTGATTTTTTTTAAAGAAAATTTTAAGACTTATATTGGCATAAGAGTTCACACCTTAGGTTTAGTTAGAATTATTAAAGCTATATTAATTTGAGGAAAAATGCCAAGAGGCTAATGGAAGAATGACATATGGCATATTGATGGGCTAGGCAATTAGGTCAAGGATGGATTTAGAGAAGGCCCAAGAGTGTTTTATTTAGGGGCCTAGTTTGCTAAGGATGAGATGGGCTAAGGATAGATGTTAAAAGCCTTAGGCCCAACTTGGGAGATATAAGACTTTAAGTCCTTCCTAAAGGGCACTAGATATTAGGCCTAATGTAACGGACATAAGGCTATTGGGCCAAAATAGGTAAGAGTGAAGGCTATTGGACCAATCTAAGGAAGACCCAAGATTAGGATCCAACCTAGTGGGCCTTTGAGGCCAAAGATAGGCCCTATAAATCCGGACATAAGACCCATGAATAAGCCCACTCCTAAGAACACAACCATGGCTTCTTCATATGGCCCAATAAAAACCCAACCCATGAAGCCCAAACTTAAATTTTATTTCATTCTTCCAAATGGGACCCACATACACCATACCATTGATTTCCCTTAAACCCAAGCTCAACCCACACATCCCTAGGGTTCCCTTTCAACCATGATAAGGCTTCTAACTTGAGTTAAGTTCACTAGTCATCAGACCCATGAATAGTAACTCAAACATCATGACTTTGCATAGTTTTCTTCAAACACTTTTCTTCATAATTTTAGATCTGAATTTTTTGTCTGTTGCACTAGTTTTGCATCACTCTTAGACAACCCTTGAAGGTTAGAATTAATCCAACCCATGTCACTTGAAGCCAAGGCATGTCAATGCCACCACAACCCACCAATCGGCACCCTTGGTGCATCACCATGCAACCCTTCAACAAGCCACCAAAGCCATGCCTCTTCCACCAATTTTTCAAGAATATTTCTGCACCATTCAAACCTCATGATATCACCTAAAATTGGCCTTAAGTGTTGGTCAAAAACTATTACATAAGCCAAGCCAAAATCACCACTATTCACCTAGGAAGTGAAGTTAGATTCCAACCGAGTACCCTTGGTTCTTCAAAACTTTTCTGCACCTATTTTACTTACCTCCACACACCACCACCTCTGCCCATTTCACCCTAAGAAAGTCCTACAAAACACTCAATTTTATGCTTGGCCAATTCCCTTCCATGAGCATCAAAACTGATTGGAAAATAGGACGGTGATGAAGATCATGTTGACCGAAACCCATGCACATCCAAACACTTCCTTCATTTTCTGCTCAAGCTTAACCAATTGGCAATCAACCCAACCTCTTCACCCACCTGTGAAGGCCACTCAATGGTGGTAATTATGCCCACAAACCAGACCAAGAGGATGGGACAAAAGAGGGATCAAAATCTGGACAGCTTTGGTGAGGCCAAAACCGTTGGCTTTCAACTTGGATCTCTCATGTGATTCTCATCTAACTTCTAAAACCTTTCAAAAACCTGCACCTAGCTCTTTTCCATGAGGTAATCAAGTGGTTTAGGCCACTATTCAACTGACCAAGCCATGAAAAACCTTAAAATGCAATCAAGCACTCCACTACCCACACACACCAATCTCACTCACTTCCTTTCAGCAAACCAACGCCCCTCCTTGCCTATCACCCCTCCATTGAGTCCTATAAATACCCACCTTCACCCCTCACTTCTTCACACAACTTCCTCAAGCATTCTCTTAGTGTTCTTGAGAGTAAATTTCTCCTAGTGTGAGAGAAGGGTGAAACCAAGTAGTTGAGTGTGAGATTATGTAAGTGAGTTGTTCTTGAGAGCCTTCAAAGCCACGGTTTGGGTAAGCAATCCTACTCTTATCTTTTCTTGGGTGTTCGATTGACATGTTAGGCTTTGAATTATGGCATGAGAACGAAGATTTGATTGAGTTATATGAGGTTTAACTTGAGGACATGCATATCAGTTCAGATTTGGAGTCTTGGTTTGAATAAATTGTTTTGGGATGAAATTATAGCCATGACATGTCTTGATATGATCTTATATGTTTACTAATGTCTTGGAAGATGTATTGAAGGGTTTAAATTTGAGGAAAACAACATGTCATGATAGGTTTATAAATCAATATCCTGTGTTGATCATCAAACATGTTTCGATTTCCACTTGGTTGAACTTTATCTTGTGAAATCTTGGCTAAGTTTCCAAAGCATGATTGTGAAGCATCCAGAAATGCTTTGTTATCAAGATGAAAATTAGAATGCATGATTCATTTAGGCTTTGAAACCCACATTGACAAAGAGAAGCTAGAAACATCATGCATACACTCGGTTTGATGGTTTTGTGTTGATTTTGGTGTTAACCAATGCATAAATGTTGGGATCAACTCGTGTGATCTGAATCTGTTAAAACATGTCCCTAAGATCATATTCATGGTTGCACTTGATGAAATTTGAGCGAACTCGTGTGACCTGAATCTAAGTTAAAAACATGTCTCTAAGATCATATTCATGGTTGCACTTGATGAAATTTGAGCACACATGCATCCATAGAGGTTATAGACTTGAGATCACAAACAGGCCAACAAAAAAAAAAAAAAAAATGCATGCCACGGGTTGATTGGATTTGGCATAGTTGTGAGTTGGTTCTTGCAATTCTAAAGGCATAGATGGTTTTAGAACATGGAAAATGTGCAGTTTGTGAAATTTTGGACCAAATTGCAAATAGTGAAAATTTAGGACCTAAGTGGCAATTTGGGAAAAGTATAGGGGCAGTTTTGTAAATACTGATTTTGAACCCATTTTATTATGAACATATTCCTTAGTTGTGCAATTCCTAAGTTAAAATAACTCTTATTACAGCCGCACTAATTTCCTAACACCGGAAAGTTTGCAAGTTAGCTTCTAACTTACTCTTATATAATTTATTTATGATTCTTGTATAAGCGTGACATTCATATTATAAATGTCATTTTGAGCATGAAACATCATATGATACATCATTGAACATTTGATTACTTGCTTACATGACATGTGAAATTCTCACTATTTTAGCATATTGCATATAAATGTCATTTTCACATGAAGTTTACTACAAATGCACATGTCATGAAATACATTTTTCAAGCATAGCATGAAAATATTATCCTAGTGGAACTCTTATGTCTACTCTGGAGTGAGTAAAAAATGGAGTGGTGACCCCTGTGTTGACAAATATTGGTCAACGGGTTTCGAATGGATTCTTTTTAAAGAATGTCCGAGCGAAATCATATATGACACCTAATGCTAGTGGGTGCATACATTATGATGATATGTTTTGATAATGAAATGTTATGATACTAATGCATTGGGTTACGACATCTATAGACAAAGACGTAGTGTCAACATGAGTTGTACTACAGTCACCGACAAGTACTCACAGTGCATATAGGGAGTTGTGACGATACCATACGTATGTTAATGTTTGCAATTTGCAGGGGTGTGCCTCTAGATCTTGTGTTGTTGCATGCATTGTGTTTTAATGTTTATGATTCTATGGAATTAGGTGTTTTTGCTTGCATGATGATGTATTTTAATTTACATTATAGATTTAGGTGTTTTTTTTTAATAATAATTCATTATGGCTTTATTATTGTTTGTTGCTTCCATTAATTGTTTTTTATAAGTATCTCAAATAATAATCCAGTTTTTCTTTCCTTGAGTTTAAATGTATAAATTGTATATATGTTTTAGTTTATGGATTTAAATTGATTTTATTGAATTATTTAAATTGTATAAATTGTATATATTTTTTAGTTTATGGATTTAAATTGATTCTATTGATTTATTTAAATTGTATAAATTGTACTTAGGGTTCTTTTAAATTTTTTTTTTTAGTTTTTTTTTTTTTTTTTTTGCCCAGCCCGAAACAACATTCCGTTGGGCCTTTGGGCAGGAGTTCCAACTTCCGATTCCTACTTCGAAAGCTCCAATCGGAGTTCGAGTCAGAGCCTAATAATAATCTCAAATAATAATTTAGTTTTTCTTTCCTTGAGTTTAAATGTATAAATTGTATATATGTTTTAGTTTATGGATTTAAATTGATTCTATTGAATTATTTAAATTGTATACATTTTTTAGTTTATAGATTTAAATTGATTCTATTGATTTATTTAAATTGTATAAATTGTACTTAGGGTTCTTTTCACTTTTTTTTTTCCCCAGCCTGAAACAACATTCCGTCGGGCCTTTGGGTAGGCTCAACTCCTATCGAAGTTCCAACTTCCGATTCCTACTTCGAAAGCTCCAATCGGAGTCAAAGCCGGAGCCTAATTTCAACTCCGACTTTTGTTAGAGTTGTAGTTTGGAGTTGGGCTTTCTAACTCCATCGGAGTTGGAGCCCAACTCTAGTTCCAGGGACGATTGTTAATGCTGCAATTGATCAGCAACTTGAAACTAGGGAGCAAATCTTGAGTGAATTAAAGGATAATTTGAACAAAAAGCTCGAATAAAAGGACTGAAAGAAGTTTTGAGCAAGGGGATTGGGTATTTCTGAAGTTGCAACCATACAGACAGAACCCAGTAGCACTGAGGTATAACTTGAAGTTGGCACCAAGGTATTATGGTCCCATCAAGATCTTAGCTAAAGTGGGGGCAGTGGCTTACAAATTGGATCTACCAGCTTCATCAAGATCCATCTAGTATTTCATGTATCATGCCTCAAAAAGAAGATTGGCCAGCACATTTCACCACTACCAACCTTATCACCAGTTGACAGAGAAGGCATAATTCAATCAAAACCAGAAGTTATTTTGGAGAGGAGATTGAAGAAGAGGGGCAATCAAGCTATCACTGAAGATCTCATACAGTGGAAAGGAACACTCCCAGAGGATAGTTCTTCGGAATCCTTGTGGAAGATTCAGGACTTGTATCCTTACCTTGTGGACAAGGTGTTGTGAGGAGGGGCATGACAGTAGCAGCCTTGTGATCAAGGCTTTGTAAAGTGGGGGAGAATTGTTATGGGTGCGTGAAGGAAATCTGGAGGTGTTGACAGTTGATAAAAGAATAGGCAAAACGGGACATTTTTACTTAATGAAACGTTGTGTTTTCAGACTATAAATGAAATGTTGTAGTCTGTAAATGATACGCGATGCATTTTATGTGTCATCTGTAAATGAAAATGGTGCATTTTATGTGTAATGGACAGGGTGTTTTCAAGAGGAAAAATGATAGTTGCAGTCGTGAGTGGGCAAACGCCGCGCAATCACTTTGAAAAAAGTAAATAAATACAGGACTCACACAAAAAAAAATAATTTTTTAATAATAGACCTCACTCTTTTCAAAACGATTGCATGGTGGTTATACACTCCAAAATTGTATGTAACATTACTCGAGAATGAGGGTTCAAAACCCACTAGCAATTCAAAAAGAATAGCTACAAGGTCTATGAGAATGTAAACTGAAAAGAAATAATGTGCTCAAATCTTTACTCAAACCCACAAATTACCTTAACGGCTTACCAGAAATTTTTCAGCAGATTACGCTTGCACGGGGCAATAATTCTTGAACGGAAAGCAACATTTATTTGTACAGCAACATGATAAGCATTGGGAAATTTATTTCTGCCAAACCACTGAAAGAAAATCTGCATACCTTTCTGGGGTCCTCGCACACGGTGTGGCGACCGCTAAACATCGCGGCGAGCATCGAATCGGGCTCGCGATGAGTCAATGTGTCAACGGTTGTACAAAATTTCTTTCCCCCTGAAAAACGAGTAAACAAAACACAGATTTCAGTAACCGCAATCCCAACAACCCAGATATTCTGATCGGCTGCCGGAATAGTTTAAAAATATGAAAATTAGGGTTATCATTTTATGGAAAGAGCAGTTCAAAAATATGAAAGAGAGAAAGAGGGGTGGGGAAAGAGCTGACCAATATTTAGATGAACCAGAGAAGAGGAATCAGAGCCCTTCGTCATGTTCAGTAGCTCAGGCTCAGCAATGGGCTGGGAGTGTCTGTTCAACGTACTCATAGCTCTACCACGTAATACATGAAATCAAAGAAAGTTAGCTATTGGCTGTGCCACGATTTAACAATTCATTTCATTCCGCCCAATTATAATTTAGAAAAATCTAATAATAAGAGATTTTGCGTACTAATATATATACTTATTCAATATGATTAGTCAGAAAGTAGATTTTATTAAAAATAGTGTTAATTTGAATTTTAAATACTAAGACAACAATATTAGTATGTAGATTGGTACGCAAACTTGCTTGTACATATCAAAACTCAATTTATTTATTAGCCTGTATTGATAAACTCATGAACTCTAGTATATTCAACTTTTAATTTTTATCTCAACTCATATCATATCATATCATCTCTTCTTTTTTCTGATAGGTAATCAAGGATATTGTATTCATAGAAATAGGCCAAGCCCAGGTACATAGGAAGTATACATGAAAAAATGCCTAGCTAGAGGTTACAATAGAAAGAAGAAGGTCATGGACACTAAGTCCGTTACCAACTAAAGCCCCCGCCCATAGGAACAATGACTTAAAAAAGAAAACTTTAAGCTCATCCATTGTTCTCTCTAGATCATCAAAACATCTAGCATTTCTCTCCCGCCAAATACACCAACACATGCATATTGGTACCAATCTCCAAATTGCCGCTACTTGAGAGTCTCTGTATAGTCCTCTCCAGCTTGCGAGGAAATCCACCAATCTACTAGGCATAACTCAAGACAAACCGGCTCTTGAGAAAAAATCATTTCATAAAACCTTGGCCACGTCACAGTGTAAAAGCAAATGATCAACTGACTCCCCATGCTTCTTACACATACAACACCAATCTAAAACAATAACCCATCGTTTCCTCAAATTATCTGTGGTGAGAATCTTGCCCAAAGATGTTGTCCAGACAAAGAAAGCTGCTTTTGAATGAGCTTTCGTCTTCCATATACTCTTCCACGGGAACGTAGGCATTCTTGAGTTCGTGAGCTCTTGATAAAAAGAATTGACAGAGAATATACCTTTTTTAGAATGGTTCCAATGCATCTTGTCTCCAGAGCCCCCTGGAATACTTGTAGAATATAATGCCGCAAAGAACTCCATAATAGACTCCAACTCCCAATCATGGGCTGTCCTAATGAAATCAATATTCCATTGAGGGGTGCCATTTGTAAAGACCAGAAGGTCGGCAATCGAAGCCTCCTTTACTCTAGCAAGCGCAAAGATGGCAGGGAAGGTATCTCGTAGACAATGGTTACCACGCCATATATCAAGCTAGAAACAGACATGTGAACCATCGCCTACAACAAAATGTTCATGTCCTCGAAAGGTCCCCCAAAGGCTCCTTATGTTTTTCCACAAACCCACTCCATAAGAGCCTCGTACCTCATTCGAGCACCATCCTCCCCAAGCTTCCCCAAATTGAGAATCTATAACAGACTTCCATAAGGCCTCCCTTTCATTTTGGTACCTCCATAACCATTTACCCAAAAGAGCCTGATTGAATTTCATCAAGTGGCGAATACCCAACCCTCCTCCAGAGATTGGGGTACAAACAGTTGACCAATTAACCAGATGGAATTTGAATTCTTCCCCCAATCCACTCCATAAGAAATCCCTTTGTAGCTTCTCAATACGGTTAGCCACATCTGTAAGGAGTGGGAACAAAGATAAAAAAAATAGGTGGGTAGGTTAGAAAGAGTGCTTTTAATCAAAGTTACCACCTTTCGACAAGTATACCTTCTTCCAAGCAGCCAATCTACGCTCCACCCTTTCGACTACATCATTCCAAATCCTTACAGATTTAAAAGAGGCCCCCAACGGTAAGCCAAGATACTTCATAGGAAGCGAAGATATCTTGCATCCTAGGGTAGTAGCTAAAATCTCCATATCGGGGGCAGCCCCTACTGTCACTATTTCCGACTTTGCGAGGTTAATGCTCAAACCTGACACAACAGCAAAACAAAAGAGTAGCGCTCTCAAGTCTTGGACTTGACCAAGGTATGCACTACAAAAGATAAGCGTGTCATCGGCAAATAACAAGTGAGAAATGTTGAGAATGCTATTCCCCACCGAAAAACCATGGAGTAATCCACCATTCACCAGGCCCTCAATCATCTTGCTGAGAGCTTCCATGACAAATAAGAAAAGAAGAGGAGAAAGTGAATCTTTCTGTTTCAGGCCACGAGAGGAGTTGAATAAACTCACTGGTGATCCATTTACCAAGATAGAGAAACGCGCTGAAGAGATACAAAATTCTATCCATTTCTGTCATTTCCTTCCAAAACCACACCTTCCAAGTAAGTAAATAAGAAACTTCCAACTAACATGATCATATGCTTTCTCTATGTCTAACTTACAAAGAAGCCCGAGTTCTCTAGACTTCAATCGGCCATCCAAGTGTTAATTTGCAATAAGTACCGAGTCCAGAATTTGTCTACCTTTGACAAAAGCATTTTGCGGCTTCGAGATTAGTTTTTCCACCACCAAGCTTAGTCTATTAGCTAATACTTTGGATAGAATCGTGTACATCCCATTCACAAGACTAATGGGGCGATAGTCTCTCACATCTCTAGACCCTACCTTTTTAGGAATGAGGACTAAAAAGGTGGCATTGAGACTCTTTTCAAATCTAGCATTAGAATGAAATTCATGAAAAACTTGCAAAATATCTTCCTTGACCACCTCCTAACAAACTTGAAAGAAACCCAAAGTAAACCCATCCGGACCGGGAGCCTTATCACTTGTCATACCTCTAATAACATTGCTCACTTCCTCTTCTGTAAATGGCCTTTCTAACCACCCTGCACTCTGCTGGTCTAAAGAGGAAAAAGACAAACCATCTACTCTGGGTCTCCAATTATGCTCTTCAGATAAGAGTTGTTGATAGTATTGTTCAATGTGATTTTTTATAACCGTTTGATCCGAAGAAGCTGCCCCATCTACCATTAGTGTATCAATAGCATTGTTCCTCCTGTGAGAGTTAGCCATCCTATGTAAGAACTTTGTGCATTTGTCCCCCTCCTTAAGCCAGAGTACCCTTGATTTCTGTCTCCATAAAATCTCTTCCATCAAAGTAACCCTTTCAAGATCAGCAACAATCTGTCTCTTGCGAATTTTATCAAGTTCAGAAAGGGTTCTGGCCTCCTCCTCGCCTTCTAGGCCTTGTAGTTCCTCCATAAGAGAGCGCTTCTGCTGAAACACATTACCAAAAACTTGTTCATTCCACTGCTTTGGGTCCTGTTTCAGCGCTTTCAACTTTTTTGCAATAATGAAGCTGGGAGAGCCTTGGAAACTATAGGAAGTCCACCAATGTTTGACCCTGTCTACAAAACCATCAGTTTTAAGCCACATATGCTCAAATTTAAAATACCTTCTACCCCCTTGGATGCCTCCACAATCCAAGATGATGGAGAAGTGATCAGAGCATACACGGGATAATCTTCTTTGAGCTACGTCCGGGAAGTGTGATTCCCAATCGGGGGTTAGCAAAAATCTATCGATCCTTGACCAAGATGGACAATCACGGTTGTTGGACTAGGTAAACGAGCCTCCAAATAGTGGAATGTCCATGAGCTCCTGTTCTGAAATGAAATCAGAAAAATCTCTCATGGCTGGAGTGATGTGAGGAGCTCCCGACCTTTCGCTTGGAAAGTGAGATATATTAAAGTCCCCCCTATGCAATTTGGAAGTTCCCACCAACTAATGACTCCCACCAGTTCTTCCCACAAAAATCTTCTCTCTGAATCAATATTTGGGCCGTAAACACCAGCGAAAGCCCATTTGAAGCCATCTTCTAAATTAACAAAAGAGCATGCAACCAAGAAATCACCCACACACTCCTCCACCCTTTCCACCACCCTTGTGTCAAACATAATTAGAACTACCCCGGAAGCTCCTTTTGATGATAGGTAAGACCACCCAACATGTTGACCTCTCCATAAGCTGCGAACTACTTGTCTTGTAATAACTTCCAACTTAGTCTCTTGTAAACATGTGATATCCCCTTTCCATTGGCGAAGTAAGTTTCTGACTTGGAGCCGCTTATTAGGATCATGCAGCCCCCTCACGTTCCATGATATTATTTTTGGTTTCATGGGATAACCATTTTACCCCTCCCCTTACTACGCTCTCGAGTAGAGCTCTTCTCACCTCCATCCTCTTTCATCGCCCAATCTAGCCTTTTGAGTTCTCTTTCCTTTTTTTTAGCCAAAGCCAAGGCTTGATTAGAGTTAGAATGGGCATTCACAGCCTCTACAGCAGTAAGTAGGGCCATAAATTCAGCTTCAAAATCCCCATAAGAAATTCCTACCAAATGCTTAATGTCCATCGCTCTCTGAATAACCCAATCAGACACATTGGGATGAAAGGAGTAGAGTGGAGTAGGTTCATCCTCCCCATCCCTATTAGCAGAAAACAAAACCAAAGAGCCAGCATTTTCGAGGACACAGGGCTCTTCTACCAACTCCAGTCCCGAAGAAACAGTCTGATCTGAAGAAGAAACCAACCTAGAGGGTGCCGGCGGCTCAGCTACCAACTCCAACAAAACCGCAGGTGCTTCGAATGGATTTTGGCCATCATGGGTTTCGACTACGGGATTCAAAGAAGCATCCTCCCGAGCCGTGACAATGTCTTGGATGCAACCCAAAGGTGCGACTGGGCAGGTCGACCCTCTCTCTGAAGATCTTGAACCTCTGGAGTCCTGAGAACTGCCACCGGCGTCATTTAGACCTAGCCCTGTCGATGTCGTCGACATCGTGCCCTTTATACGCGAGCTGTTAGCGCCGGTAGGGTCGACAGTGACAGTGACAGTGCCGGTAGGGTCAACGAGGACTGGAGGCAATTTCTTTGGTGCCGGCAAGGTCGTCGATGAGGGTGCCGGCAGGCTTGGACCGCTCGAGCCTGAGGAGGAGGCTCGGGCCCGAGATGGAGCCTTAGGCCACCAAATGGGCTTCACGAGCTTCCCATTTGCGGGCCCAACACAGGCCTCTTCATAAACTTGTGGGCCCAACCCAGGGAGGACTTTCCTGTGCAAGCCCTTTCCAGCGGCCTCTTTTCCATCCTTATCAAAAGCCTTTCCAGTGGCCTCTTTCCCACTTCCTTGGCCCATTATCACACTTAAGCCCCAGTCAACTTTACTCATAAGAGTAGAGATTTCTTCTGCAAGACCTGACAGATGGTCTCTGACCTCCCACAACACTCCTTCTACGTCGCCCAACACAGGACCTGCGACAGTGGCTCCCAAATCACCCTTGACAGCGATAGGTCTGCTAAAAAGATTTTCTACGCTACCCATCCCTTCACCCATAGCCTGATACCTATCAGCCATAACACTCCTTGTCGGCAAACTCAGTGCCGCTGCATATGATACACCATTAGAGGGAGGAGGACTCTCTTCCTCCAGGACAGAATCATGCAAACCAGTGATAGGGGTGCTTCTCGAATGGTGGCCTGCGAGTTTACCCATGTTGTAAGCGAAATCCTCCCAACCACTGCCCTTCAAGCCTTCAGGAATCATCACTGATCCCCTCTTCTTCTCAAACCCGAGTTCTGCCAAGTGCAAGAAACACCCCCTGGCATTTACGTGCCTTTGAATGGCCAGAACTCCATTTCCCATCCTCTTTTGCCTAAAGAAAGAAACCCGTCGACTAGAGACTAACCCTTCCTCCACCATCTGGACCACCCATGTGGCCAAAGCCCTGCTTACTACGATGGATGAGACCAATCTTCTACTACATTCAGTGATACGTATGCTACTGGCCCCTTCCCACGAGAAAACAAAAGATTTTGCTTCCACCTTGACGTGCCTAACGAACTCCATGGGAAATAACAAGCTTATGAAACTTTATCATCTCTTCTCATCTCATCTCATTGCTAAAACAAAGGAGGCTAAAATTATTCAAAAATTCTTCACAGCAACCACTATTTAGCTATAATACCCCGTATTTTAGTCTATTTTAATTAAAGAATTATTTTAATTATTTTAAATATTGGTTCTCTTATGTTAAATTTATCAGATTTCTCGTTGGATTTATTTTATGATTTTTAAGTTGTGAAATTTATTATGATGTGCATTTAAATTGCTCTTTACTTTAAATTAATTCAATGTTGGACTTTAAAATTATTGTATAGTTGGATTTTTATTTTTATTTTATTTTAACTAGTCTATGCATTTAAATTATTTTATCCAGCTTACTGTTTTGAAATTATTTTCATTAGATCAATTTTGTGACCCAAGTTGTGAGAATTGGATCTCATTTCTTTCCCTCACTTTTTCTTTTTCCCTTTTTCCTTTTGTCTCTTTTTCTTTTCCTTCTTCTCTTTTTTTTTCTCCTTTTCCTCTACTTCTCTCCTCCCGCACGACACCCCATCCCCTCTCTCCCGTCCGTTTTCTTCATCACCATAGCGCCGCCGTGCTCCGTTCGTGAGCGACATCGCCCCTCCCATTTTCTTCCCCTCTGGCCGGCGACCTTCCCCCTTCAGTTTTAACTCCTCTCATGCTGCTGTTAGCCTCCACGCACGGCTTCAAGCTGAGCAGTTTTTGTGCTCCAGCGCCGCTATGCCGCCGCCATTGGCCACCATCTTTTCACCACAGCACTGGCGACCCCTCAGCTACCTAACCTACCCATCCTCAGCCCAGATTCGTCACCGTTGAAGCCCCTTCATCCCCATTTCTGATTTGGGTGTTTTGGCCTTCAACCGTCACCCACGACCAACCACCACCACCAGTAGATTCACTAACACCCCTAAGCCTTTTTCTATCCATCTCAAGCCTTCGTTTGCCCTTGTTCAAAAGTTGAATTTTTATACCCATGACCCTTGTCTATTTTTACACTGTTGCATTGTTGTACCGCCACTTCTAACACCTCATTGATCCTTTAAAAATTATATTTTAACACTGTAAGTAATTTTACATAGAATTTCTTGAGATTTAAATATATTTTTGCACTAACAAATCTTCTGCAGTCTGGTTGGCTATTTCGGGCTTAAATAATTGGTGTTTTGAGCTTGACTTTGGTGGTGGATATTGATGAATTTAGAAAGTGATGATATTTAGAGTTAAGAGAATTTCAAGAATTGAGGAATTAAAATAAGTACTTTAGGTGTAAATATAAGATATTTGTTCAATGGAGATTTATTTAAATTATATAAATTTTCTATAGGTGATGATTGATATGCGTTTGACACTGTTGTGAGGAAATTCAGAGAAGTTAAGAAATACAGATAAGCAGCATTCATATGCTAGACCTTGCATAAAAATAAAATTGACTATGGTCAATTTTGAAAATGTGCATGTTGTGTTATGAAAAGAAATGTTAAATGATCTCAGTTATTTGTTCTGCATTGCTCATGAGATTCTGTATAAGAATAAAATATTTTCTGGCATGACTGGTGTAGATATGAGCTTATTTTTTATCTTCTGTTATTGAACTGAGAAAAATGAGCGAATATGAAAATTTGATAAATTTTGCATGTGACTTGAAGATGTTCTGAATTTGTTTTGGAAAATGTGAAATTATCTGAATTTCAGTACTCTGTTTTGATATGATGTGGCATCTTAAAAACCTTTGGCATGACTTTCTAATTTTGTTCTGACTCTGATTCCGATTATGTTCTGACTTTGATGCTAATTTTGATTATGTTTTGTTCTGATATGTGGCTCTGTCACGGGATATAATATAGTGGCCTCTGGCCCGGTTATGAGATACAATAGTGACCTCTGGCCCTGTTAAGGGATACAATCGTGACCTCTGGCCCTGTCACTAGATACAATAGTGACATCTAGCCCTGTCACGGGATATAACAGTGACCTCTGGCCCACCAAAGGATATAATAGTGGTTTTCTGTTCTGAGTGCAATGATATTCATGATGATTTATGTTCTATTTCGTTTTCCGCGTAATGAACAACCCTATCACGAGGGTTAAACATAGAATTTTGTTCTGACATGACGTTTCAGTTATGCTATGCCAAGGAAATTTTGAATAAGAATATTTTCTGAAAATTTCGCTCTTATATTTTTGGTAACATGTTTCGATTTTGCATTCTAAAAACAAGATTTCTAATTCTGCATTCTGAGAGAAAATATATTGTTCAGCATTTCAAAGTCTGATAAATGTTCATATTTACATACTAGTATATGTTTTCTGCTTACTGAGTTATTGATAACTCACACCCCTTATTTCCAATATTTTCAGATGATTTTAGATATTTCAGTTGAGGATCAAAACTATGAAGCATTGAGTGAGATGACTTAAAAATAATGGATTAAGAATAGAAAGTTTCGATGAGTATTGGCCATTTTTGTTAAGAAATTTCATTGTGTTCTGATGATGTGGCAATTTGAAGAATTGATTATATTGAGGAAATTAGTTTGAATCAAAATTTCTTTATAATATTGAAAATTTAGAATCTATAATTATATTGTTAAAATGTGAGTTTAAATAACTTATAAAGAAGTTGATATTTTTATGGGTTATTGTATCGAGGTTTTGATAAATGAGTTTGTGTGATTATTTAAATTGGAAGTGTCTACATTTGATTTGGAGCTTTTGGAAGTCTATTAGCAGCGCTGAAGTTGATTATCAGGTAACATGAGTTAACTTTCCAGACCCTCGGGAATGGGGCATTACAATTGGTATCAGAGCCAAGGTTTGAGGTTCTGCAGACTACAAACATTTGAGTTTTGGATATCTGTGGGTTTAGAAAGAAACTTCAGATTTGAGTTGTAAATTTATAAAGAATAAGAGTTGATTATGTGGATATTTAAGGTTTTAGATTTTATAGACTTTATGATTGAGTTTTGAGGTTTAGGGATTTTGGATCCGACAAGCTTACTTTGTGGACTATAGGAGATAATCTTTATAAGATTTAAGGTTTAGATTTTGTAGGTTTCGATTCTAAAGACGTACGGGAGTTTAGAGCGATGTCGGGTTTACAATTATAGTTGGTAGGAAGGACTATATGAGTTGGTTAAAGATATGGCTAAGAATGGGTAAAACAAGTTCAAGATTTTATTGATTCATTTATTTATCTTTAACTTATTTTAAATATTTTAACTGGTATTTATATTTTGTTTATACATATTTTGTTTTCTTTCCTTAGAACATTTAACCAAGTTTAAGATCTCAACATGGCTGCTCATTGTTGAGTACGAAACCTGAAAGATTTGAACGAAAACAACAATGAGAAGAGCTGCATGTTCGAGCAATTTAATCGCACTTATCCACCCACCTTTGATGGAAGAGGCTATTCCAATGCAGCTGAGGATTGGATTTAGGACATCGAAGAGATATTCAATGTTTTGGAGTGAACCGATCAACAGAAAGTTCGATTTGCAGCTTTTAAATTGATCAGAGAAGCGAAGTGATGGTGGAACTCTAAGAAAGCCATAAGAGAAGCTGATGGAACTGGAGTAGTGAGCTGGCCTCACTTTAAGCAAAACTTCTTCGACCGCTTCTTTCTGAAAGCAAACCGGGAATCTAGAGCCCGAGAGTTTACTCACTTGGTGCAAGGGACCATGACAGTACACCAGTATGTTGCAAAATTTGCAGAGTTATCACGCTTCGCCTCATATTTGATTCCCGATGAAGAGAAGAAAACCTGGAAGTTTGAAGAGGGTTTAAATCACAGGATCTACGAACGGGTTATGGTTCTACAAATTCAAAACTTTTCAGACTTGGTACATAAAGCGGTGCTAGTGGAGTAGAATCTTAAGAGAAGTGCTGAGTTGCAGGAACAGAGAAAGAGAGCTACTCCACATGGATCCTCTAGTATGGATCAAGGGCCATGGAAGAAGAGAAATGAAGGTAGCAACTCAGGGCAGAGATAGGTGCAGGACAATCAACGGAATAACTCCTGCAAGTCATGCAGCGTAATACACTTTGGGGATTGTAGAAAGAGAACTGGACAGTGTTTTCGATGTGGGAAGCATAGCCACCTCGTCAGAGATTCCCAAGGCAACCAGATGGGAGCATGAACCCCAACCCGCCTCAGAGGACTGATTTGGTGGCACGAGGCAAAACCAACACAACGCAGTGTAGGCTCGAATTCAACTCAACACAGAGTACGCAGCGAAAGCGTGATTAGCTCATTGGAAGTAGCAGCAATTAGCTAAGAAAATTTCGAGGACGAATTTTTTTTAAGGGGGGAGGATGTGATACCCCGTATTTTAGTATATTTAATTGCAGAATTATTTTAATTATTTTAAATATTGATTCTCTTGTTAAATTTATCAGATTTTTTGTTAGATTTATTTTATGATTTTAAAGTTGTGAAATTTATTATGGTGTGCATTTAAATTGCTATTTACTTTAAATTAGTTCAATGTTGGACTTTAAAATTATTGTATTATGGGATTTTTATTATTATTTTATTTTAACTAGTCTCTGCATTTAAATTATTTTATTCAGCTTTCTGTTTTGAAATTCTTTTCGTTAGATCAATTTTGGGACCCAACTTGTGAGGATTGTATCTCATTTCTTTCCCTCACTTTTTCTTTTTCTCTTTTACCTTTTTTCTCTTTTTCTTTTCCTTCTTCTCTTTTTCTTTTTCTCCTTCTTTTTCTCTACTTCTCTCCTCCCGCGCGACACCACCCTCCCCTCTCCCCAGCCTGTTTTCTTCGTCCACCCACAGCGCCGCCGCGCACCATCCGTGAGCGACACCGCCCCTCCCATTTTCTTCCCCTCCGGCCGACTACTTTCTCCTTCATTTTCAACTCCTTCCTTGCCGCCCTTTGTAAGACCCAGCCTGTGAGTCCGGACCAGTGTGCGAGAGGCCCAGCCTTTTCTTAGATGTATTTCGGAACGTCGCCATTTTGGGTAAGCAGTTCCTTCTTCCTCATCTCCCCGATTCTTTCTCCTTCTTTTCTCTATTTCGGTTTCTGGTTTCCCCCGTGTCTCTCTCTCTCACGTTACCCACTTCCTTTCCCGATTTCATCTCTTCCTTTTCGTTGGGTCTGTTCGTGAGTCCGGAGGTAATGCCCTAGCATTTTCTCCATTTTCTTTTTCCTCACTTTCGGTTTTTCCCTCAAAATCAGTTTCTCACTCTGTCGCATCCCTCCATTGCAACAGATCACTGTGCTTCTCTCTCTCGCATCCCACTAGTTCTATAGTTGGTGTTCTCTCTTTAGACTCGGCTCTTCTCTCCCTCTTGCGCAGTATTTCGTCTTCAGGTATATATATATATATATATATATATCTCTCTCTCTCTCTCTCTCATTTTACACCTTGATTCCGAAACTCAGGGCCCTCATTATCGGCACTGTCTCTTTCTCTCCAGTGTAGTTTTCTTTTGTTTGTTGTGTAATTGTTATGCTGCTTGTTCGTTAATCCCTGAAGCCTTGTAACCATCAAAGCCACCACTGGTGACACTTTTATTCACCGGTAACTTATTCTTTTTCTCTGTTTCTCTCACCCGCACACACACGTTCACCTGAATTAATTCATTTCACTCCAATGAAATTTCTGGGTCATGTTTTCATTTATTGTAGTCCATGGGTTTTTCTTTGGGCATTTTCTTTGTATAAGCGAACACCATGTGTTGGAATGTTCTGAGTTTGGATTATTTGGGTGGGACATGCAGTGAATTTAATGGATAATCGGGATTGAGTAGTGGTTATTTTTGTACTATTCGGGTTTTTTTATACGACCCTTGTAGTGGAGGTTAAACTGTTTGGAGTTACTATATTGTTGTTTTGGTTGAGTTGTTGGTAATTGCTTGGAGTTAGGGGCCATTGAAGTGGGGTTGATATTTTGATTATTTGTGTTTGACATTGACTTTGGTGTGTGTATAGGTCAATATTAAGATTAGTATATAGTATTTTGGGTTGAAATGCGGGCTATCCAGATTTCTATATGGTTGTCTTAGTGAGTGGTTTTTGCTATAATATGGTTGGGATTATGGGTTTTAATTATTAGATGGAAGTTATGCCAATTGTCGTTTAATACTCAGTGTATATATTTTGTTTCTATTAATAGGTGACAAGATTTTTAGATGTCGAATTCAAGACATAGATAATATGCTGCAGGAGTCAAGTAAGCAGAGTTCCTATGCTAGGCTTTATACGAGTTATTAAGACTGAGGTTGACTTTCTGAAAACTTTACATATTTTGTGATGAAATGAGAACTTGGGAAAACAAAACCAACATCAGTCGTTTATTTGCATACTCATGATATTTTGTGTGGAAAAGGAAAATTATTTTCTGACATGCATTGTGTAGACATGAGTTAAATTTTGTTATGAGGTCTCTGAAATCTGAAAAAGAGCAATATTTGAGAATTCTGAAAAATTGTGTATTTATTTAGAAAGATGCTCAGACTTTTGTTTTCAGTATGTAAGAATGACCTGGTTATGTTTTGGTACTATGTTCTGTTTTGATATGGCATCTGAAAACCTTTGGCATGGTGTACTGATTTTGTATCTGACTCTGTCTCTGCTCTACTCTGCTCTGTTATGCTATGCTCTGTTTGGGTTGGTACCAACTTCTTTGTCTCTGAGTGGACCCACTTTGAAAACAAAGTGGTTTTATTGTGGTCTTTCATGTGTGGACACTTGGGGCTCCGAGAATAATAAAGGAAAAATTTCACCTCTGTCTTTGCCTGGTTTGGCCACTGGGGATAGCACAACCCTATCACGGGGATGAAACATGGTCTCTGCTCTGTAAGATGCTCTGTTTTGATGTGATGATGATGCTAAGTTTATATTATGCCAAAGTATTACAGGTTTTAATTGTCTTAAAACCATCGCTCTGTTACTTTTGAAAACATATTTTTTTCTGCATGATAACATACTGTACTTTGTAAATGTTCATGTTTGCACGCTAGAATATGTTCTCTACTTACTGAGTTGTTGATAACTCACTCCATTTCTTCATAATATTTTCAGATGATGTGGATAGTCCAACTAAGGATTGGGATTAGTTTGGTGAGCATGATTAAGCTAAGGAGGGGATGTTAAAAGAAGGAATTCGGATGTCCTTTAATTTTAATGTCTTTTAGATTTAATTATATTTTGGGTTTAGTAAAACTTATGAAATTATTAGTTTGGTTTGTTATGATTACCGGGAGATTGTGGACTCTTTAGTTTATCTTTTTGCTACGGTAATGACTTTGTGGAGTTTTCAATGTGGTTATTTAGAATTCATGAGATTGAGTTTGCTAATAAAGTTTTTGAAGATTTATTTTAGTTGTGTTGGGAAATATGTTTTTAAGTGACAGGTAGTAATTCTCCAAGTCACCCGAGTTTGGGGCGTTACACCCTTAGCCTCTATGCACAGCTTCAAGCTGAGCGGTTTTTGTGCTCCAACGCTGCCGTGCCGCCGCCATTGGCCACCATCTTTTCATCACAACCCTGACGGCCTCCCAACTACCTAACCCACTCATCCTCAGTCCAGATCCGCCACCGCTGAAGCCCCTTCATCCCCATTTGTTATTTGGGTGTTTTGGCCTTCAACCGTCGCCCAAGCCGCCACCCACGACCAACCACCACCACCAGTAGTTTCACCAAGATCCCTAAATCCTTCCCTATCCATCCCAAGCCTTCATTTGTCCCCATTCAAAAATTGAGTTTTTTATACCTACGACCCTTGTCCATTTTTGCACTGTTGCATTGTTGTGCCGCCACTTCTAGTACCTCCTTGATGGGCACCAAGATGGACCTAGTTTTAAAAATCCATTATAAGTTCTAAGGTCAAGAGCCAAGAAGATCAATGAGGCAATGCAAAGATTAGTGCATCCACTTGGGATGAAGCTAGCAAGACTCCAACACTGAATATGGACTTTAGAGAAGAAGATCCAGTTTTGATCCACTTAATACAACTTATGGAAGACATGAGCTAGAGTTATTGTTTGGACCTTGTTTAATTTATTAAAATGACTTATTTTATTAGTTATAAGAATTAGTCTAGAATAATGAGGCTTGAGGATGTTTGGCTCACATATGTTTTATGTTTTATGACTAGGATTTCAAGAGAAGTTTTTAAGGGTAGTTTAGAGATTGTTTTAATTTGCAGTTAGGGTTTCTTTTGGTAAGGCCTTGTATTTCGCCCAGGGGTATTTTGGGAAAGGATTTTATGTTAACCTAGGGTTTTTGGAGGATTGAGATATATAAGTTACTGTAGCGTCGTATTGTAGCCGCGATACTATTCACTCAAGGATATTTTTGGAAGATGAGGCTTTATTTTGACTAGGGTTTTAATTAGGTTTTGGATTTAAATACTCTTTGTAGCCTCATTTCAATTAGTTTATGAAATTTGATAAATTTATTCATTGTGAGTTGAGTTTATCTCCTCTTATTCTTGAATGAACTTTTGAACTTATCAAAGGCAAATTAAAACCTTTGTGGCGTTCTTCCTTGTAATCTGGGTTTTTGAGACAGGTTATTCAACATGTCTAGATTTTAATATAATCTAGATTTTTGAAACGAGTTCTCAACAAGTCTAGATTCTCCATCCATTGACTTGTTTTGGTTTTCTTGGGTATGTTTTCAAATTGATTGTGGGTACAAGGGATTCCATTTCTACGGGTTCATATCATCCTTGATCTTTTAAAAATTATATTTTAGCAATGTAAGTAATTTTCCAAAGAATTTATTGAGATTTAAATATATTTTTGTACTAACAAATCTTCTGCAGTCTGGTTGGCTATTTTGGATTTAAATATTGGTGTTTTGAGTTTGACGTTGGTTATGGTGGATATTGATAAATTTAAAAAGTGATGATATTTAGACTTAAGAGAATTTTAAGTATTGAGGAGTTAAAATAGGTGCTTCAAGTGTAAATATAACATATCTATTCATTGGAGATTTATTTAAATTACATAAATTTTCTATAGGTGATGATTGATATGCGTTTGGTACTGTTGTGAGGAAATTCAGAGAAGTTAAGAAGTACAGGTAAGCGAGGTTCCTACGTTAGACTTTGCGTAAAAATAAAATGGACTGAGGGCAATTTTAAAAATGTGCATGTTGTGTTATGAAAAGAAATGTTAAACTATTTCAGTTATTTGTTCTGCATGAGCTTATTTTTGGTATTCTGTTATTGAACTGAGAAAAATGAGCGAATATGAAAATTTGATAAATTTTGCATGTGACTTGAAGAAGGTCTGAATCTGTTTTGGAAAATGTGAAATGATTTGAATTTCAGTACTATATTTTGATATGATGTGGCATCTTAAAAACCTTTGGCATGACTTTCTGATTCTGTTCTGACTCTGATTTTGATTTTGTTCTGACTCTGATTCTAATTTTGATTCTGTTTTACTTTGATATATGGCCATGTCACATAATATAATAGTAATCTCTGGCCCTGTCATGGGATACAATAGTTACTTCTGGCCCACTACGGGATATAATAGTGGTTTTCTGTTCTGAGTGCAATGATATTCATGGTGATTTATGCTTGGCTTTCCGCAGAATGCACAACCCTACCACGAGGGTTAAACATATAATTTTATTTTGACATGATGTTTCAGTTATGCTATGCGAAGAAAATTTTGAATAAGAATGTTTTTTGAAAGTTTCGCTCTAATATTTTTGGTAACATGTTTCAATTTTGCAGTCTAAAAACAAGTTTTCTGATTTTGCATTCTGAGAGAAAATATTCAAAGTCTGATAAATGCTCATGTTTACATACTAGTATATGTTCTCTACTTACTGAGTTGTTGATAACTCACCCCCTTGTCTCCAATAATTTCAGATGATTTTGGATATTTCAGCTGAAGATCGAGACTATAAAGCATTAAGTGAGATGACTTAAGAATAGAGGATTAAAAATAGAAAGTTTCGATGAGTATTGTCAATTTTTGTTAAGAAATTTCATTGTGTTCTGATGAGGTGGCATTTTGAAGAATTGATTATATTGAGGAAATTAGTTTGAATCAAAATTTCTTTATAATATTGGGAATTTAGTGTCTATAATTATATTGTTAAATGTGAGTTTGAGTGACTTGTAGAAAAATTGATATTTTTCTTGGTTACTGTATCGAGGTTTTGATAAATGAGTTTTTGTGATTATTTAAATTGGAAGTGTTTACGTTTGATTTGGAGCTTTTGGAAGTATATTAGCAATGTTGGAGTTGATTATCAGGTAACATGAGTTAAATCTCCGGACCCTCAGGGACGAGCGTTACATTAGCTGCATCCATTGCACACATGACGTGTATACTAGGTTCACAAACAAAACTAAACCGGTTTGCTCCATTCCGTCTCTCAGCCCTCATTCCCCTCATTCAGCCATTTTACCCCCAAGCCCTCAAAGCCCCCCCAACCCCAAGCCCTCCCGAACCTCAGCCATCGAAGCCAAGCACAACCACAGACCTCAACCAAGCACGACCCAGCCCTCCCCACCATGACCTTATCCCTCCCAAGGAGATCAGTCCCCAAGCCCTCGGTCCCGACTTCCACCAACAAAGCCCTCAATCCCATCTCAGTCCACCAACGCGAAGCCTCCCTCAGTCTACTGAGCCCTCAGATCTGCTGGAGGTTCAGCATACATTTCTTTTTCTTTTTTTTCTATGTTTAGTCCATCTTTTTTTTTTCTCTCTATACTTGCTATAAACTAATGGTACCCTCCTTTAGATGTTGCCTCTCATGGCTTTGCGCAAACCTCTCTCTCGGCAGCTCTAAACCAACCCCACCGATTTCTTGCCTGTACATGCTTAAAGACTGAGCCCTTCATGTCGGGAAGTATAAGGTATCGAGAGCTTAACATTTGCACTTTTTTTCAAATCAGAGTGGTTTTTTCAATTGACGAAAGTTGGTTGCCTGAAAGTGGAGTGAGACTCTGAAGTTTTGTTCTCACATATGAATATAGTATGGTTTGCTTGCATTTGCTTTTCCATTTTTTGGAAATGAGAAGAATAATCGAGTTTGTGATCTTTTGATTTTTTAGAACATGTTTATTCGATTTACTATCTGAGTATAATGGTTGCTTATGATTTTTTCCAACCTTCCCTTCACATCAATACTCTCATTCTCTTTATTCATTTGGAATAAAAGAATGACTATGAACCTTAAATTGGAGGATTGTTTACTCCATAGTTTAATTTAGTTTGTTGTATCCTATAGTTGAAGGATATATTGTGTTTCTAATTACTTAGGGTTTCCTGCTTATAAAAAAAATGTTAAATTAACATTTCCTTCCTAATAGTCTATTTTCTCAATCTTAATAGTGGGTAGGTTCGAAATCCAAAAAATGATTGCAATGGACCACATTGTTGCCCAAAACTCCTTTCATTTGGAAGAGACTCTTCCTCTTAATCATGAGTTAAATGCATTGGGAGCTTTTTACAGCTATCCATATCATGTTAATAAGGGTACTGTAATGTTGGAAATCATCTTAGAGATTGAAGGCAATTGATTTTCTAGTTTGTCTCACATCTAGTGGTTTTTACTATCATTTAGGGGTGTTCATCCGGGTTCCAACCCGGGAAACTAGGTATACCTGGACCGGAACCTGGGTTTTAAACTCGAGCCGGAACCTGGACTGGGTTGGTCCGGGTCAGACCTAGGCCGGAACCCTGGTGGATTCGGGTTTTTGAAACCCGAAAATTTGGGTTACGGGTTGTACCCGATTTTTTTTTTCCTCGTTGGCTTATAAGCATATCATATTAAGTTGATATATAAGGAAAAGCTGGATTTCAAAGTTCATGCGAAGATTCACAACAAAAATCAGCATATGTAAAATCCACAAAAACAACACATACAACATAAATATGGAAAACGCCAGGTTATAATGTCCTGCTTCCAATGCTTTGGCAGATATGAGAAAAGGGTATGAGTCAATAAAATTTCATTTAGAAAAAAAACCCAACCACAACAATAACAACAATGTTATACACCAAAAGTCTCAAAACACAAATTGCAATGCGATGCTACAAACACCTCAAAGAAAAACTAAAAAAACAAAACAAAGCCCATCAAAATCTTTCAAATACCGAGACTTTTGGTGTAACTTTCTCGAACACCCAGCAAACCTACCCACCACTCAGACAAACAGTGTAACTTTCTCGAACACCCATCAAAAACTTAAAGAACCCATAGATAGACTTGCCCAGAACAATCTCTCGTTGTCTCTCACAGAGACTCCACATGCCCACAGATCACAATGTTTAAAGTCACTACCACAAATGAAGTCAACCAAAACAGAAAGAAAGACTAGATCTACTTCCATGAGAGACGACAACCAAAGCTTGAAATAGAGAGACACGGCGGCTAGAAATGGACTCCTCTCTTTTGTTGAGTCCTCACGTGAGAGAAAAAATAGCAAATCTAACAAAATAAAGAGAGAGAGAGACAAAGAAAATAGTAGATCTAGCAAAATAACAGCATATACCTTATACCCACAAGAGATTTGTTCAAAGACATGGATCACAGATCAAGATCGAGAGAGAGAGAGAGAGAGAGTTATCGAAGTGTGAGAGAAAGGGTTACCGAAGTATCGAAGTGAGAGAGAGAGAGATGGCGGCAAAACTTGAAGGAGAACTCAGAAAAGGCTAGGGTTTCATGGCTTGAAAGGGAGAGAAAGGGGAGAGCAGAGTGCAGAGAGATGAGATTCAAATGACACGGGTCCGGCTGAGTGAGGCGTAGCATTTTTTTTTTTAGTATTGAAATCGAGTACCGGGGTTAAAATCCGATACCCAGGTGTAATACAGTAATCAGTCCGGATTGGGCCGGTTAGGGGTGATGCGGGTTCCGGCCGGTTACCCAGGTTTCGTACTGGGCCGGCCGGATGAACAATCTTACTGTCATTCTCATAAACATTTTTAAGTCTATAAAAACTCATGTTGTTGAAAGTAAACGAGAGTAGTATAATATAGAGAATAGAAAACTAAGAAAAGAGAATTCTCACAGGGAAATGAGTTTGTTATTGAAAGAGAAATCAGGTTCAAAAACAATAGGGGTTACCTTTTACAAAATTCAAAAAGGCAACTTCTCATCCTTTTTATTGAAGCACTTCTTCTTTACCAACATTGGAAATTTTAAAAGGTAACCTCCCTTCTCTTTTTGAACCTGATTTCCCTTTCAATAACAAACTCATTTCCCTGTGAGAATTCTCCCTGCTCACAGGGAAATTTTAAAATATAATGCCCACAAAGTAGAGAGATCTATTGAATGATCAATGGGCGTTTGGCATTGAGTGTAGAGTTCTCCTTACCTTTCTGATATAGTAAAAATACTCTATAAACTTAACTAAGTCCAGTCATGGCTAGAGTCGAGGAATGGAGCAGATTTGCTCAATGAGTGCTTCTTGTGGCTCATATTTGCATTAACTCATCGCCAACTTGGATGGAACATAGTGGATCAATATTGAGAATATGTTCATTTTGTAGATGATCACTCACTTACTCAATTATGTTCTAAACTAATGCTAAGACAACTATTTAACATATATTTCACAACACATTCTTATTACAACTCGATCAAGTTCCTCAACATGTTGACATTGGATAATAGGATTCAAACCACTAAACAGTTGATTGGAGATAAAATTAGAATAATAAACTTTGGGAATTGCCTAAGGGCTGACAATTTGTCTTTGATTTTTCAGAATCATGCATGGCATCATCCCAATCATCATCTTTAGTTAATGATTTTATGATGGAGTCACCAACTTGTTGGTGTGGTTTGAAAACACCACTAAAGACGTCTCACACTAAGAAAAATCCTAGAAGGGGATTTTTTGCCTGCCCAAACTATAATACGGTAAAACAACTTTATATTTATCATATTTGCATATCAATTTGCTGCTTGCAGGTGTATTTTATCATGTTAATTGGGAGTTCACACTGTGTGCAGGGAGATGTGAGGTGTGAGTTCTTCGTATTGGCGGATATACTTCCTCTGCTAGAGGAGAATTGTATGTTGTTAACACCATGTTTTGATGAAAACCATGTAAATTGTATGTTGCTAAATCAACCTGTGTAATGAAAATAGGTTGTGCACTTCAATCGACTTTGTAAACTTTAGCCAAGTCTTATGTAGTTGATCGACTATGATAATTTAATCTATAATTCAATCACACAAGTCTATGTACATTTTTTCTATGTTTCTTTGTTTTTTGAGATGCTTATTCTATATATGTTTGGATTGTCATGCCTTCATCAAAGGTTTGTCAAAAGTTTTGAACGTGGTATTCGTGGCGAGGGATGCAAATAGATTTCACAAGTTTGAGGGGGCTTCTTGTGGCACCCTCAGCCTCCACTTGGGATTTGACGGAAATTGAAACGCCGGGACATGCAACACCAGGGTTACCTGCCTCTCGTACATGACAAATAAGATGCTATGCACCTACTGATAACTAACAGTATGCAATATATTGCAGCGGAAAGTCAACTTAAGTTAATTTAAAGGAAACATTGGTCATGGTACCGAAAACATAAGATCCCAATACTATTGCATAATTCAATAGTCATCGTAGTTGATACGAGTTTCTAAAGAACTCCCAAAAACACGGGACCAAACATTAAAAAATAAACAGAAGATCCTTTCCCAAAAGTGGTCACATAACATTGTCTTGATCTTCAGTGAGATTCGAGCCTCACTCGCTTCTCTAAAACCTAGTCCTTGTCCCTAGTATGGGACCTTCTAAACTTTTCTATGTCTTCAATTATCTCAGTAATTACTAGGGGTGCAACCCGCCCCTACCGGGCGGGGTAGCCCCCACCCCGTCCCCCACCTCCACATGGGTCGGAGGAGGTTTTTCGACCCCACCCTTGGAGTGCGAGGGTGGGGGACCCCGTCCTAGATAACGGGGTGCAGGTGGAGGGGGTCCTCCGTCCTCCCTCTGACACCCTACGGGGCCAAAGGCCCAAAAGCAATATCTGGGCCATTTTTGGCCCAACAACTGCTGAAATGGGCCAAAAATGGCCCAGAAACAACTTCTGGGCCATTTTGGACCAAGAAATATGAGATAATTCAAAAAAAAAAAAAGTTTAGAAAAGAAAAAAAGGTTACATGAATAAAAATAACATATACATACACAATTTTATATAATTAAGATTTTAATGAAGTATTACTATAGACTACAAGTCTACTATGTAATAAACTAAAAAATAATAATAATAACTAAGCTATTATAAAAATAAAATGGAAAGTCTAAACAATTACAAAATTACAAAATCAAAAAGTGTCCAAGGGTCCAAGGGACATTGTATCAACATTACAAAATTACAAATCAAATACATAATGCGTACAACTGATTCAAATTTCAATATTCTAAGAAATTAATAATCTAAAAAAAGAGGCGAGCGGTTTGGGTCTTTAATTGTGACATTTGGGGCGGCCGAATGGGTAGTCTTTTGAGGCTTGAACACATATAGATATTGCAGTAGAGGTAGATATCGTCTGAGTCGTCTCATATGTTGCTACAACAATCAATACTAAAATTAATACTGATGAAATTGAAATGAATATAAATAAATCAAAATAATAAAATAAAAACAATAATTACCAGATAGTCTAGATCTAGACTAATCACCACCCTTTTCGTCGGTCTCTTTAAAATCTAAAACATCCGGAATATAAATATATTTTCTCATCGTCCAACTCTGTGTGCATATCAATGCCTCCACAATTGTAGGAGACAATGAACTGCGGAAAGGATCTAATATGTGCCCTCCGGTACTAAAGGCAAACTCCGAGGCAACGGTGCTAATAGGGATGACCAACATACAACGGGCAATCTCAAAGAGGATGAGATATTTCTTTGATGCTGCCTTCCACCATCCTAATATGTGAAAATCATTATCATCTTGAATAAGATCCCCTGACAAATAATTATCTAATTCTGAAACCACCTCCATAGATTGATGGAGTAGGGTTGGATTATGTGCGAGGGTCTTAATCCATGCCAATCTACGCTTCTTTGTTGCCCCGGTGTCTGGAGGAGGTGTTGGGGTATGTGTAGGTGTAGTAGATGCAGTACCACCCTTAATTACTTTTAAACTCATCATAAAATTTATAAAGGGTATCTCGGGCCATCTCACCAATAAGATCAGTCCATGCCTGATCATGCACAAGTCCCAAACCATATAACATGCCTGAAGTTTTAGATGGAGATCAAGAATAACAGCCACATATAACAAAATATTTAGTCTAGTCAAATCTCCCAAATACTTGTCATATTTGACCCTCATGGTCAATGTCATCCCCCTCATCCTTAGATTGGAACCCCTACACATGTCGTCTAATTCTTCTTTTACCTTACATATTTGTTGACAAAATTCATGGGATGTAGGGTGTAAAGAAGCAGATAACTTCAACGTGACATCGTAAAAAAGCCCGAGAAAATCAACAAAAGTAGCAACTACCTCCCAATTATCATCATTAGGCTTTCCTAAACCCCCGTGCTCATCAATGTATTTGACATATTGAATGTCTTCATCACCCAATAATTGAAAGGCTGCCTTATATTCTTGGACCACCTCCAACATCAAGAAAGTTGAGTTCCATCTGGTAGAAACATCAATACAAAAACCCTTCTTCGATGTTATACCCACACTCTTCGCAGCAATCTTGAATTTCTCCAATCTAGAAGGAGAATACCTCACAAATTTCACAGCCAATCTAACTCGTGCAACCGAGTCATCGACATCTTTCAACCCCTCAGTCACAATTAGATTCAAGATATGTACAGAACATCTAACATGCATATATTCACCACCCAATAATGTCTTATTTGCCTCTCTAAGATAAGTCTTCAGATATCCCAAGGTGATGTCATTAGATGAGGCATTGTCAACCGAGACTATCAAAACTCGTGCCAACCCCCACTCATTTATTGAGGCCTCTAAGGCCTTCCCAATCGTCTCACCCTTGTGATCAGTTATTTGGCAAAACTTGATAATCTTTTTATGAAGAATCCAATCAGAATCAATGAAATGAATAGTCAAAGACATATAATTAAAATTTTAGACAGAAGTCCAAGTATCGGTAGTGAGGCAAACTACCAAACCCGCCAATTGGCCCCTCAACACATCTTTATCTTTCAAGTACATCTTTTTAATATCCTTTGCCACAATGTGGTGAGAAGGAAGCGTAAATCTAGGTTCCAATTTTTGGACAAATTCTTGGAACCTTCTCCCATCCACAAACTGAAAAGGTAGCTCGTCTATGATAACCATACGAGCTAACTTCCTTCTACACTCATCAGCATTATACTTTGTATACCCCTTCAACGTTGGACCCCCACTACTCCCATCCGCCATTTTTTTCAGTCCAATTTCTAATCTAGATTAACTGTTCTCCAGTAAGGATCTTAATATTAGACTCTTCTTGCATTGTTCCTCTAGATGGATCTTTAACTGGGATGTACCATGTTTCCTATAATAACATCTATATATTTTCCCACAATAATTACATTTAGTTTTGGGGTTATTGGGGTCACCACCCTCTAGTTTGGTAAAATGAGACCAAACTACGGAAATAGGTTTCTTGCTTTGTGTGGGCTTGGGGGCGGGGCAAGGTGTATTTCCACTCCCTAGGGTTTGAGTAGGGTTAGGTGCTGGAGCAGGAGTACTAGTAGGGGCAGGGGTACTAGTAGGGGTATGAGAGCTATCAATGAAATCCCTTTGAGAAGACATTCCTGATTCCGCAATACAATAAAAAATTATAAAATCAATCAACACACGATATAAGAAAATCATAATAGTACACCACACATGAAAAAACAAGACAAAGTGCAAAACCAACACAATTTAGGAGTTTCGAATTGAACCCCTTAATTTTAAATTTAAGGGGTTCAATTGAAACCCCTAAATTGAAAATTAACTGAACCCCCCCTAAATTGAAATTTTAGGGGTTTAGTTAGGGGTTTAAATTGAAACCCCTAAATTGAAAGAATGGGTTTCGGATTGGAACTCTAAATTGATTTAGGGTTCTAAATTTGAACACCCAGAGGCCAGGAAGTGAAAAAACTAAAAAAAAAAAAAAACAACCAAACACACACAACGAATCAAACACATGCACAAATTTCTCCACAACACACAAGTTCATAATTATTCTCATCCTCCATCTCCGATTCAACCCATCCTTCCTCCAATCTTCAATCCAAAACTAAAAAACTAAAATCTAGGGTTTCGAATTTCTTACCTTTGAGTGGCGGCGAATGCGAAGTTTCAACTTTCAAAATAGGTTCGCACGAGTCAATGGAGGTGTAGACTGGAGTGACTAGAGTCCGTGTGATCTTGCTCGTGCAATTGTGCGAGATGGGGAGAGAGAATAGATCAAGCGAGAGAGAGAGCGCGAGAGAGATCGAGAGGGAGTGAGTCTGAGAGTGAGAGAGAAGAGAGTTCGAGGAGGTGTCTGGACGCGGGTTGGGGCTGAATCAACTAAAAAAGTGAAACGGCGCTGTTTCACTTTTTTAGTTAAGGCTTAACTAAACTCTAAAAGTGAAACGACACTGTTTTGTCATGGAAAAAAGGGCGCCGTTTCACTTACTTATGGTTTATATATATATATATATATAATTTTAATTTATATATATATAAGCGGGGCAGGGGAAAAGTGGACCAAGGCTTTGCCCCCTTCGTCCCCCACCTCCGCATGAACCCTGAGGTGTGGGCAGGGCCCCCCGCACCCCGCTTGAGCTGGACAGAACCCCCGCCCTGCATGGGTGGGCCCTACTGCCCACCCCTAGTAATTACTTTATCAATAGACTCGAGATGGTCCAAAATGGAAGGCTCAGGTGAGCCTATAACCATCTTAGGCAAAATCCTCTGTGGAGGAGGTACCTGCTCTACGTTGTTTGCGTTGACTAAACCTATCACAACTTCTATCATTCCTAGTGAGGAATGATAGTGGGTGAATATAACAGTGAAATTTTGAGAAATCTCTGTAAGTAAAACAAATAACGTGCAACAGATATCATAAGCATTTGCAGCACACTTAACAATGAATGCATGGACATGAACTTATACATATGCACTTGACCTTTCAAAGACCTCGTATAAAAACATGACATTTCATAACTTTTGCTTTCATAAACATGTTTTCATCATTTCATACTTGTTCATTAACATACTTATGAGCTCACGAAGTTTTTTGACTTATAACATAACATTGGATACCTCACGGCTCCCCTATGCACCATATGTTCCCTGCTAGTTACCGCATTAACCATTGGCCACTTTGACCAAGGTGATTACGTCTTGACTTTCATATACGGCAGCTCGCATTTCGCCTTCACCGGTGGTGCACCCACTAGCTTTAGGTGCGATCCCGCTTCGATATCCTTTTGTTTTAGGTACTATTCATGATCCGCTGACAGTATTTCGTCGATCCAGGGGTATCCCTCTATTTTAATCACTCTCGAGAGGACTAGGAGTTCCACTAGGACATTCCCCCGTTCCAGTATTTGGGGTTGTGATAAAAACTTTACTTTTTAAAGTAGACTATTTTCCTTTCAGAAAGGGTTTTCACAATCCCAATGCATGTGACATGTCAATAAATCTTAGAACTTTCATGAGATACATGAAATACCAAAATGCTTCATCATAACCAAGAGATACTAAAATGCTTCATCATAAAATAAAACATTCATACATGCAATATATATTGTGGCGCCTGCAGCTCCTACTTGCGATTGGACAGTGACTGAAACATCATGACATGCATCACAAGACTACATACCCCTCGTACATGACAGATAAGATACCATGCACCTATGAATACTAGTAGTATGCAATAAATCGCACCATAATAAGTCATTTAAATGTTGTACCAAAATAAACTAATATCCCAACTTCTTCATTCATAGCTTTAAATCACACTTCTCAGTAATGGAGTATCAAGCTCTTTGTTTACACTTAACATAACAAGTATTCTAAAAAGGTGTTAACAAAAAAATCATTAAAACATCTTTCTATTATCAGCTATCTCCAAGTAGGTCATGACTGGATCCGTTCTTTCCTCTAGGTTGAGCTCATCCTTTGCCTTCATCATTATCCTGACTCGCTACTCCTGGTCCTACTAAAGGTTCTATCATTCCGGTTTGGGAATGAGAGTGAAAACTACCACGGTGAGATTTCAAGAAATCTCAACAAGTAAACACGTAACATAAAATAGTTAACACAAGTATACAAGAAGTATATCATGAAATGCGTGCACGAACATGTACTTGTAATATGACTTAACTAGAACTTGACCTATGCACTTGACCATTTTTAATAGACTTGTAATAGAGACTTTAACATTTTTAGAAAGCTTCTTTGACTTCTGTTTTCATGTTGATCTTAATAAGAGCTTGCCTTATCAGAACATATCACAAGATTTTCATCAAGTGATCCTTATCATATCATGAGATTTTCATCAAGTGAATCTTATCATATCGCGAGATTTTCATCAAGTTATCCATAACATATGAGCTCCTATTATTGTTCAGAGGGTGGACACAACACGGTTCCCCTTTGCACCACGTGTTCCTACTAGTTACCACACCATCAACGATCCGTACACTGTGATGAATACAACATAAACAGAGATTTCATAATAACTCAACCTTACTTCATCAGGTTACATGCCTTATGCACCCACTAGCATTAGGCGCTTTCTCACTCCGGCATTCTTTAAAAAGAATCCATTTGAGGCTCGTTGTCATTCTTTGTCAACCCATGGGTTACCACTCCATTTTTAAGCACTCCAGAGTGGACAGAGGAGTTCCACTAGGACATTCTCCTGTCCTAGCACTTGGGGTCATGATAAAACTTTTAAACTATTTTCTTTGAAAAACACTTTCTCGAAACGCTTTTCCCTAAATGCATGTGACATGAGACTTAAGGCATATGTACTGTAACACCCGGACCCAATCATGCTCAAATTTTTTATTTTATTTTTATTTGTTTATTTTTAGTTCATTTTATTTTCTTCACACATTATTTTATTTTCTTTCCGCACGTTTTATTCTTTTTGTCTATATTTCTTTTTCAACCGTAAGTTCTTCCATCCACTCCATGCACACACACGGCACATCCGCGCACATGTCTCTCTCTCTCGGCTCTCTCGGCTCTCTAGGGTTTTTTTTTTTTTTTGGTCATCCATTCATCTATATATTTGCATGTTCTTCATCCTCAACAAAAAGCTAGAGTTGCCGCTTCTTCTTTTTCACGCCTCAGCCTCCATCACCCACTGTAACCTCTTGTTCACTACCTCTCTGCATTCTCGGTTCATCGTTCATCAACCTTGCCAGACCCCCTCTACCGCTAACCACCAACACCGAAAGACAACCATTGCCTCCACGTTCTGGAAACGCCCAACAACAGCAGTGCACCATAGCAACGCCTCACACAAGACTATGTTCTGCACCACCGTACCCCACACTAAGCCGCCCAACATAGAAGCCTTGTCACACACAGACCCGTAGCCATCCTCCACCTAAAGCTAGAGCTGCTGCTTTAGTTTTCTTCCTTTTCTCCCAGTTTCCTCACCACCACTGCACCACCACCAATTGCCAAGAACAACCACCTGCTTAGTAGACCGAAACTGCTATGTTTTGGGTCCCAAAAACAGAGTAATTGGTTGCTCCTCCAAGCACGGAAATTTTTTTGCTCTTTGACCAATCCTTTCAGACGTCTCCTCCGCGGCGCAAAGGGCAGTCGTAGTCCAGCATCTCAGCCACGCCTAGCCGTGCCACCGTCGTTAGCCACCTAGGCCGTTGCCGCGCGTAACTCTCTCGGTAGCACCTCCATGCACACACCGTGTTTCACTCTGTATATCTTGATTTTGTCTCTCTCTCACCATGCACCTCTCTCTCTCTCTCTCTCTCTCTCTCGTCCAGTGCATAGCAGCAGAGTGCAGCACCTCCCACCGCACCCAGCGCCGCACATCTTCTCTCTCGGTAGGTCCTCCGTTACTCTCCAACTGCGCAATGTTGCCTTGTTTCTAGTATGATTTTAGTTGTTCCTTAAACTTCCGTAGTTTTAGGAAATATTTTGATTAGTAATTCCAATATTGCCCATTTATTGGATGGCTGTAGTTGGGATTTTTGTTGTTAAGATGTTTTACGTGGTCTTTGTGGGATGTACAAGATGTTGTATAGAGAATATATAGGATTTTAAATTATACTAAGTGTAGCGTATTATTTTTATAGTAAGTGTGAAATTTTATTTTGAACATTTTAATTATGATTATAGAAAATCACTTATGTATTTCATCATGTTATTAAGTAAAGTTTTATTTTAAGAGTAAACAATATTGGTGTAATGTTATTTTTATTACGCTTTAGATATGATTTAGTCTATTTAAAAAATAGTTATGGTTTATTTTAAAAATATTTTGGGATAATTATATTATCCAGTATTAAACTTTATAGTTGATTTTCAATAATAAATAGGTCTGACTCTTAAATGTTTTTGTTATAGTTATTAAATCAATAATGATGATTTTAGAAAGTGATGATTTGAAATTTTAGGTTTTGAGGAATTAAATAGGTTATTTTAGAAGCTTAGGATTAAATATTGAAATATGAGATTAATTGGAAATTTACGAGAATTACGTGATTATTTTTTAGGTGACGATTAATTATTATTCGACATTTTGAAGGAATTTCCGAACAAGCTAAGAAGTCCAGGTAAGCGGGGTTCCTATGCTAGACTTTGCATCAAAATAAAATGAGCTGAGGTTATTTTTGGAAAATATACATATTTGATGTTGAAAAGAAATTTGAACTACCTTAGTTATTTGTTCTGCATTACTCATGAGATTCTGTTTAAGAAAAAATTATTTTCTATCATGACTGGTGTAGACATGAGCTTATTTTTGACATTATGTTTCTGAGCTTTGAAAAGAGAAGGAATATGAAATTTTGTGCATAAATTATGTTGTGATATGATTTTGTTCTGTTCTGAAGATTTTCTGTATTATGATATGATCTGATGTGATTTCTGAAAACCTCTGGCATAACATTCTGTTTCTGTTTCAATTCCATTTTGACCTTACCACGGGTGTAAAACTGTGGCCTCTGTTCGGGTTGGTACCAACTTTTCTGTTTCTGGTGCACCCACTTTGGAAACAAAGTGGTTTTCTACGTGGTCTTTCCTATGTGCACACTCGGGGCTCCGAAAATGAATAAGGGGAAGATTCACATTCTGTTTCTGCTCGGTTAGCTACCGGGGTTTGCACAACCCTACCACGGGGGTTAAACATGGTATTTGTTCTGATATGATAAGATAAGATAAGATGTAATGTTTCAGTTTATGCTATGCCAAAGAGATTTTTATTATGAATACTTTCGAACTTTCACTCTGATATTTTTGATAACATGTTCTGACGCTGCATTTTGAAAACATTATTCTGATTCTGCATTCTAAAAGAAAATATTTTTGTTCTGCATTTTGAACTCTATAAATGCTCATATTTACACACTAGTATATGTCCTCTGCTTACTGAGTTGTTGATAACTCACCCCTTATCTCCACTTATTTTTCAGATAATTTTGATGGTTCAGCTGGAGAACAAGAGTAGGAAGTTTAGCAAGGTGTGATGATCGTAGTGGAATAAGTGCCTAAGGGTACAAATGCTTATTTGAGAGTCGTAGTTAGTAAACTGATTTATTTTTTTGGGTATTTGATTTGATGAGTTGAGGATGTTTTTGAGTTTTTGGAGAATTTCTAATTTATGTTATTGGAAATTTCTCTATTGTCGCCATGGAGGAACTTAGATTTTTGGATTGATTAAGTGGATTAATATTTTATGGAATTTCTGGATTTTATAGTTGTGTTATTTAAGTAAATTTTAAATATTAAGAGCTAACTCTCCGGACCTTCGGGATTGGGGCGTTACACGTACTTACACTTGACATATGGCGTATGAAATGATGTGTATGGAATAACCAAGCATAACATGTTCAATTCATGGCATGATAACATAGATCACATGGACTATCAAAACACATACTTTGAACTATGAAAACGTCCCTTGGCTGAAACATGTAGGTGCAAAAACATGAAGAATCATCACTTAAACATGCTTCTTTTTCAAACATATTTGCTTAGAAATCAAAGCATAACGAAACAAAATATAAAATCATGGTGTTTGGCCAAGATCCGAAACTTCTAAGGCATGGTATAGCCAAATCATCAAGTATCACAAATTGACAACAATGTTTTCCTTAGAACTGAAACATGTAAAGGACATTCTTGCCATTTTCTTCTTAAAATGAATCATACCATTCATATCATATTCATGTTCCAAGGTCATATAAGCATATTCAAGCAAGCAAACAAGAAATAGCAATCAAAACAACCATAACAATGAAAGGATTTACACAAATATATACAAGTATTAATCGAGAGCAAGTTGAGTGTATACCTACAAACTTTTCTTTGCTTACAAAGCCATGCCTGAGATGGTGCTTGCGCCTAGACTTCCAAAGACGGTGCAAGGAGAGGTTTATTTTTTATTTTCAAAAGAGGAGATCGCACGTTCAGCGGAACCATTTCGCTATTTCGTTGTGCTCAAGTTTCTGAAGAATCGCCCTTCATTGGATGCTGTGCGTGCATTCATTCAACACTTGGCCAATAACCCAAATTCCTATTGGCCGATGGGCTAAATTTGATGGGCCGAATTCCTATTAGCCTTTTCTTCTATTTTTCTCTTGTGGGTTTTTTAACTTAGAACTCCAAGATCCAATCCAACAAAAATAGAAAGTGGCTTAACGAATTCTTTCAACACTTGGCCAATAATCCAAATAAATAAATAAATAGGTAAATAATATCCACAAGAACTACGAATGGAATCTTAGCAAACATTCGGGGTGTCACATCCTTCCCCCCTTAAAAATAGATTTCATACTCGAAATCGGCACGTGATAAAACTCAAAATAATATTAACCACTTGAATCTTCTGATGACAATAGGGGTGGTACGTCATCCTCTTCTATTACCGAATCTTGTGAAAAAATAGAATATTGCATCTAAGTCATAATCAAAACACATGTTCACCCGCATCTCATTCAACTTATGGTCTATTTCAAGTTCCGTATCCTCGTTAGGTTAATTCTCCTCATGGAAACGAATAGGATCAATAGACGTGTCCGAAGTTTCAAAGGGCATATATCTATTTGCGGGAGCTTCTGTAGAGTGACTAGACCCTGCTTCTTGAGTAGACGTGTTTTCTTGGCGTCCTTCCATACCAACGGGTCGTGCTAAGGTTGTAACGCTTGGCATAGAAAAATATTTCCTCGAGAGTCCACATCCCTTACATGACTGCGATGGTGCTCAAACTTCTCCATCTGTTGCCAGTGAGCAGCCATCATTTGGTCTCTTCACCTGCAATGGTTCCTGGGACTATGCTCTCTCTCTTTTCTCTCATCTGCACCACTGAAGACACAAACATACGCGAGGTTTTTTCTATGTCGTGCCATGTCCTGTTTCTAGGGTATGGTTGATGCATACAAGGTCACAACAGATTCAAACAAAATCACACACAAGAGTTCATAATGTGATTGTTCTTATATCACTAATCACATAAAAAGACAATGATCAATTCTTCTAGTACCATACGTCATCTACAACCCCAAAGATATCATCAGAACTTTCAATTCCACCAAATTAATCTACAACATCCAAGGATCCTATGAATTAGTGCCTCATAGGTCTAATCACACTAATCATGATTGACGCCTAAAAACTAACATCCAAACCATTATCACACTTGCTTTTGCTTACCTGCAAGCTCCTATGACCTCAACCTTTTAATAATCATCGATGCATCCTATGGCATAAGCATCTCCCCATGAAAGACTGTAGTGGTAATAATTATTCCTATAGGGTCTCCAAATCGCAAGCAGCTTCCTCAATATTCATTAAAACATACTCCTAAACCATCATATTACAAGGTGCAACATTTCTGCTAGGAACTCTAGTGACCTTATCAACATGTCTAAAGCTAAGGCTTCCACATAGACATCGTTCTCTAAATCAACCCCACACTTACCAAGTCAACTCTTACCATACTTTGGTAGTACATAGATCGTCTCCCGAAACCATAAGCTTTCGCATGTATTGTCTCCTGTATCGCTAGTCAAAATTCTTGATTCCTTGAAACTTAGTGCCAATCACCCCTATACATCAAGTAACAACATCAATACAACAGTGGCTAAAGCTTGTTGTTAAGAGGGTGGTCCAATATTTTAGAAGTCCCCAAGTGTGATGACCAAGACTTTCGAGGCTTTTGTGTAAAATTATTTTTCAAAGCCCAAGAGAAGTTTTGGCCCTTGTAGAAAATTAGGGTTTTTGAAGCCCAATGAAATTAGGGCTCACGCCCAACTTGAGGTTTATGCATGGTACTTAATATCCAATGAGGTTATGTATAGGACTTGATGAATCTAGATGGAAATAAGGGAAGAGCGGTGAGAAGGAGCTAGGTTTTGGCTTACACGCCTATCATAGGAAAATCTAGCACCTTTTTGCCATGTGTCACGCATGCATGAAGATTTTTACTTGTGGAGGAAGCCTTTCACGCATGTCACTATGGGGAAGGAACCTAGAAGGAAATGATTAGGAATATGAGAAAATAAAACAAGGGAAGGCCAAGAGGCCATGGACGTCAACAATGGGGGAGCAAAAAGGTTGCTTTTTGCCAAGTGTCTTCCATGCATGGTGGTAGGTAAAAAAGTTTTCTTGGAAGGAGCAAGATCAAGCTTGGAGGCAGGCTACACGCCCAAGGCTTCTAGAAGGATGTTTTGTGTAAGAAATCCCTTGAAGTGGACGGCTAGGGCAAGGTTCTTCATGCCAAAAAGGACCAATCACTTGTTTGTCCAAAAAGTGTGGTGAAAAGAAAATCTTCTAGGGAAGTGTAGGGTTTTCGGCAGCCCATGCAATGCACACACACTGTAACGCTCCGTTCCCGGAGATCCGGAGAGTTAACTCTTAATACCTCAAATCAACTTAAATAGTACAACTATAAAATCTGAAAAATCCAATAAAAATATTAATCAATTTAATCAATCCAAATATCTAAGTTCCTGCATAGGGACAATAAAGAAAATCTCAATAACATAAATTAGAAACTCTATAAAATTCGAAATTATCCTTAACTCATCAAATCAAAATATCCAAAACATAAATTCAGTTTACTAACTACGACTCTCAAACAAGCACTTGTACCCTCGAGTACTTATTCCACTCTGATCATCACACCTGCTAAAACTTTCTACTCTTGTTCTCCAGCTGAATCATAAAAAATATCGAAAAAGTATATGGAGATAAGGGGTGAGTTATCAACAACTCAGTAAGCAAATGACATATACTAGTGTGTAAACATGAGCATTTACAGAGTTTAGAATGCAGAACAAAAATATTTTCTTTCAGAATGCAGAATCAGAATAATGTTTTCAAAATGCAGCGTCAGAACATGTTATCAAAAATATCAGAGCGAAAGTTCGAAAGTATTCATAATAAAAATCCCTTTGGCATAGCATAAACATCACATCACATCTTATCTTATCATATCGGAATAAATACCATGTTTAACCCCCGTGGTAGGGTTGTGCAAACCCCGGTAGCTAACCGAGTAGAAACAGAATGTGAATCTTCCCCTTATTCATTCACAGAGCTCTGAGTGTGCACATAGGAAAGACCACGCAGAAAACCACTTTATTTCCAAAGTGGGTGCACCAGAAACAGAAAAGTTGGTACCAACCCGAATAAAGGCCATAATTTTACACCTGTGGTGAGGTCAGAACAGAACAGAAATAGAAACAGAATGTTATGCTAGAGGTTTTCAGAAATCACATCAGATCATATCAAAGTATAGAAAATCTTCAGAACAGAACAAAATCATTACTCAACATAATTTATGTACAAAATTTCATATTCGCTCTCTTTTTCAAAGTTCAGAAACAAAGTGAAAAAAATAAGCTCATGTCTACACCAGTCATGACAGAAAATAATTTCTTCTTAAACAGAAGCTCATGAGTAATGCAGAACAAATAACTGAGGCATTTCAAATATATTTTCATAACAAAACATGTTTATTTTCCAAAAATAACCTCAGCTCATTTTGTTTTAAATGCAAAGTCTAGCATAGGAACCCCGCTTACCTGAACTTCTTAGCTTTTTCGGAATTCCTCAAAAACGTCGAACAATAATTAATCGTCACCTATAAAATAATCACATAATTCTCATAAATTTTCAATTAATCACGTATATCGATATTTAATCCTAAGCTTATAAAATAACCTATTTAATTCCTCAAAACCTAAAATTACAAATCATCACTTTCTAAAATCACCAATGCTAACTTAATACTATGACTAAAACATTTAAAAGTCAGACCTATTTATTATTGAAAACCAACTATAAAGTTTAATACTGGATAATATAATTATCCCAAAATATTTTTAAAATAAACCATAACTATTTTTTAAATAGACTAAATCATATCTAAAGCGTAATAAAAATAACATTACACCAATATTGTTTACTCTTAAAATAAAACTTTACTTAATAACATGATGAAATACATAAGTGATTTTCTATAATCATAATTAAAATGTTCAAAATAAAATTTCACACTTACTATAAAAATAATACGCTACACTTAGTATAATTTAAAATCCTATATATTCTCTATACAACATCTTGTACATCCCACAAAGACCACGTAAAACATCTTAACAACAAAAATCCCAACTACAGCCATCCAATAAATGGGCAATATTGGAATTACTAATCAAAATATTTCCTAAAACTACGGAAGTTTAAGGAACAACTAAAATCATACTAGAAACAAGGCAACATTGCGCAGTTGGAGAGTAACGGAGGACCTACCGAGAGAGAAGATGTGCGGCGCTGGGTGCGGTGGGAGGTGCTGCACTCTGCTGCTATGCACTGGACGAGAGAGAGAGAGAGAGAGAGAGAGAGAGGTGCATGGTGAGAGAGAGACAAAATCAAGATATACAGAGTGAAACACGGTGTGTGCATGGAGGTGCTACCGAGAGAGTTACGCGCGGCAACGGCCTAGGTGGCTAACGACGGTGGCACGGCTAGGCGTGGCTGAGATGCTGGACTACGACTGCCCTTTGCGCCGCGGAGGAGACGTCTGAAAGGATTGGTCAAAGAGCAAAAAAATTTCCGTGCTTGGAGGAGCAACCAATTACTCTGTTTTTGGGACCCAAAACATAGCAGTTTCGGTCTACTAAGCAGGTGGTTGTTCTTGGCAATTGGTGGTGGTGCAGTGGTGGTGAGGAAACTGGGAGAAAAGGAAGAAAACTAAAGCAGCAGCTCTAGCTTTAGGTGGAGGATGGCTACGGGTCTGTGTGTGACAAGGCTTCTATGTTGGGCGGCTTAGTGTGGGGTACGGTGGTGCAGAACATAGTCTTGTGTGAGGCGTTGCTATGGTGCACTGCTGTTGTTGGGCGTTTCCAGAACGTGGAGGCAATGGTTGTCTTTCGGTGTTGGTGGTTAGCGGTAGAGGGGGTCTGGCAAGGTTGATGAACGATGAACCGAGAATGCAGAGAGGCAGTGAACAAGAGGTTACAGTGGGTGATGGAGGCTGAGGCGTGAAAAAGAAGAAGCGGCAACTCTAGCTTTTTGTTGAGGATGAAGAACATGCAAATATATAGATGAATGGATGACCAAAAAAAAAAAAAAACCCTAGAGAGCCGAGAGAGCCGAGAGAGAGAGACATGTGCGCGGATGTGCCGTGTGTGTGCATGGAGTGGATGGAAGAACTTACGGTTGAAAAAGAAATATAGACAAAAAGAATAAAACGTGCGGAAAGAAAATAAAATAATGTGTGAAGAAAATAAAATGAACTAAAAATAAACAAATAAAAATAAAATAAAAAATTTGAGCATGATTGGGTCCGGGTGTTACAGTACATATGCCTTAAGTCTCATGTCACATGCATTTAGGGAAAAGCGTTTCGAGAAAGTGTTTTTCAAAGAAAATAGTTTAAAAATTTTATCATGACCCCAAGTGCTAGGACAGGAGAATGTCCTAGTGGAACTCCTCTGTCCACTCTGGAGTGCTTAAAAATGGAGTGGTAACCCATGGGTTGACAAAGAATGACAACGAGCCTCAAATGGATTCTTTTTAAAGAATGCCGGAGTAAGAAAGCGCCTAATGCTAGTGGGTGCATAAGGCATGTAACCTGATGAAGTAAGGTTGAGTTATTATGAAATCTCTGTTTATGTTGTATTCATCACAGTGTACGGATCGTTGATGGTGTGGTAACTAGTAGGAACACGTGGTGCAAAGGGGAACCGTGTTGTGTCCACCCTCTGAACAATAATAGGAGCTCATATGTTATGGATAACTTGATGAAAATCTCGCGATATGATAAGATTCACTTGATGAAAATCTCATGATATGATAAGGATCACTTGATGAAAATCTTGTGATATGTTCTGATAAGGCAAGCTCTTATTAAGATCAACATGAAAACAGAAGTCAAAGAAGCTTTCTAAAAATGTTAAAGTCTCTATTAC